>NW_026945528.1:0-47500 GCF_034702125.1 Engraulis encrasicolus | reverse complement strand
CCCAGTTCACAGCTAGAGGAAAAGTAGGCCTTATGTCTTTTCGAAACAAAATATCTCACGAGGTATTCTTTCAACAAAACCTGATTGGGTTTATCAGTGCCGCGGTCATTCACAGATCCATCAGTCGGGATAGCCACAGTAGTCGACCTGCTAGTGCTACTGTAGGGCACCGCTTCCTTGTCGGCACGGCTGTCAATGGTCAGGATCCACAGAGATAGTTCAGGCTTCTAACATGTCATGTCGTGGGTTATCCAAAGTTACCGATGTTGGAGTTTTAAAACATTTACGCATAGTGGTATCCATATTCAGGAAAGCACAAAACTTTCATGTCTGCTTGCAATCCTCCTTCCCCACCACGTCAAATTTTGGAGTTGGTAGGCCCTATTCCACTCGTCATCTTAATGGACATCCACAACATTCGGGCCAACTGGCGTTGATGCATAAAAAAGATTATCAGCTTCGTAAGTGCATTTGTCTTTGATTAAGTATCTTCCCTTTCCTCCGTTTGGTAACACTACCAGGGTATTGGCGCTTCATTTTGATAATTTTGCAACTTTATCATAACTGAGCTTGACTCAACTTCCCTCTACTTCCTCTCGCAAAAGGAACACGTTCGCGATGCCACATGCTGCACAAATATGCGCAGGCAGCGCAGCAGAGCACAACGATATTGATTGCATTGTAATTGGCAATGCGCTTATTTGCGCCGCGCCGACTTGCACAAGTTTGTCACCGTGAACGTTGTTTTGGATATTCGTCTGGCGCACATGGCATAGATGGAATATACCATGTTCACGCGAAAGGGAGGGGGTGTGCATGTAATCTATATTTATTTGTGTTTTATTATGCTGTTTATTTTGTTTCTGACATACAGAAATAAATATTTATGAACGCAGTATGTGCATTACTGACCAAAGCGCCCTAACTACCAACTGTAGGCCTATGGGAAGTTTGGGGGGGTCCTCTGGGGGCCCCTACATTTGGCGGGGCCTAAGGCGGTTGCCTAGGTACGCCTCAATTAAGAACCGCCACTGGCTCTTAATGGCAATTATTTTTCTTGTGGCCTACGTTGGACGTAAGGACTTGCTGGCAGGAAGACGGCATACAAAACCAAATATATTTAAAATTGTCTAATCATTGGACATTTTGTGTGGTAAAAGTTAGACGCTTGTGCACTTGGTGGCAGTAATCAATCACTGTCACTTGAACTCTGCCTGAACCTGCCCGAAGACGCTGAAATGTCAGGAGCAAGACCAACTTAAGAACAACTTCAGAACAACTTAAGACCAACGCAAGACCAAGCCGGAAGACTGTCTTACGAGCGACTTAAGACCTTGGTTACAACGTTGGTCTTAAGAACGAACAAAATGGCTAACGTCGTTAGCAAAGGCACTGTCGAGAAATGACCCCCTGAACTGCTTCTTAACTGTATTTGTGTGTGTGTGTGTGTGTTTGTGTGTGTGCGTGCGTGCCATGCAGGGGTCCGTTTCTCGATTATGGTCTTTGCTAACCGTCTTAAGACCGTCTTACCATTCCCTTGTATTTAGTGGTCAGCGTCGCTGTCGAGACAGAGTTGAGTCGCTCTTACAAAGGACGTTGCTACCGTCATTAGCAAAGACGCTTTCAAGAATGCCAGGTCTTTCAAGTCTCACACCATACAGTAATCCACACTGAAGTTAAGTTAACGTTGCATTTATTTATTTATTTATATTCATTACAGTGCACAGTCATTGTTTGCTACATCACTACTCTATTCTAGTGGTGTTATTACTCTTGGTAACCTGTAGGTTAAGTATCAATGTGCATAACATAAAGTAGTCACTGTAAAATAACTAAAAGTAGTTCTCCATATCCAAGGTGAACAAGACAGTAGCAATAGACTGCCAGGGCACACGGTTCAAAAAGACAAATAACAAAAGAGGGTAGCCGTGGCCTACTCGTTAAGGAGATGGGCTTCAGATCAAATGGTTGTAAATTCAAATCCCACCTTTCTCTCTGTATCTCACTGCATGGCTGAGGTGTCCATAACCCTATACTGCTCCAGGGACTGTAACTTTGTGGTTTGGCTCGCCAGGCTAGGGACTAGTCACCAATACCCTGAAAAAATACCAATACACTTAAAATAACTGGATAAAAGTGCCATCTAAGTCTAATGTAATGTGACAATGCTGGGTCGGCAAGCTGCCATATTGTCACTGCAACCCAGATCAGTGAAACACAAGGTCACAATACACATACCATTCATCTGTTTATCTACCATGTGATGGAAAGATTTATTTTAATATGTCTACAGGTGGATGGAGCCCACTAGGGGGTGAATTCATATGTGTACATGAATTCAGGATGAACCGGGGAATAATGAAGTGGCGATGTTGTATATACATGACAATAGGCCAAATTTAATACAAAATGATATTCTTTGTATACAATTGGTCAAATGTAATATAAAATGATATTCTGCAGTATGTATAAAATGGGACAAATTTAATATAAAATGATATACAATACTATGTATACAATGGGCTACTATGTATACTGACAGTGGTAGGGATCACCCCTTGTTTAGGGGTCCCTTGGATGAATGTAGTAGCTCTATAAGGCAATAAACAGTAGGCGTATATGGCTATATTCCACAGGTGCACACATGCATATTTTTCCACAAATAGTATCTTATATCTAAATCTTATATCTATGATGTATATGATCTTATGTCAACTATGTGAAAACCTCGGCGGTCCATTGAGATCCAAAACTGAACTTTAACTATGAATTTAAAACCACGTGCCAAAAGTTATTGTGCAAAAGCATTTCAAAACCTAACCTCCGCTCCTTTTCACAAACACAAGGCAAGTAGTGGAAGTGAGATAATGAGAAGGAAACGCAATGTGTACCTTTGGCGGGAACTCAGCTGATCGCTTTGGTGCGCAACAGGTTGATTGAAATAATGAACATGATGAAACGTTTTGTTAAAAATGGAGTTTGGCGTGTTGACTGGTCAATTCCGGAAATCAAAAAATGATTTAAAATTTTGATCATTCCCACAGTTAATTCACACAGTAACAAACACATTGTATTTGCTGACTTTTAAAAGTGCTTCTCCGCTTCTCTGGGGTCCGTATCTCGAAAGCGTCTTTGCTAACGACGGTAGCAACGTCCTTCGTAAGAGCGACTGAACTCTCTCTCGACAGCAACGCTCACCATTAAATCCAAGGGAATGGTAAGACGGTCTTAAGACGGTTAGCAACGACAAGAATCGAGAAACGGACCCCTGGTCAGCAACGTGACATTAATATCATTGGAAATATGTGGATCTCAGCTGTCCGTCAGCATATTACACTTAGGCTACATGCATGCTGAAGAATGAACGAGGAAATCGATCATCATGAAAAAACGGAGACTTTATATTCTGTCGCAGACATGGGAATTAAGTGGATGTGGGCATGCAATGCCAAGCCAGGACTTCAACGCGCAGCTGATGGGGTGTAATAGAGACCAGAAGCGAAATGCCAAAGACATGCTCTGATATGTAGGCCTACCTTTTTACGCTTAGCTGTCATGACATTCAGGAAATATTTTCTGCCTCACAAAAACAGATAGGACAACCTGTAGCCTACCTCAGTAGGGGTTTGTTTGTCAGTTCAGAAAGTTTAATAGGCTACGTGCACATATGCACGAGTTCCAATAAATCACAAAAGTGGAGGAGTTGCAATAAAAACCCTTTACTTAACGTCGTGGCTACAACATAGTAAAAATGGTGAAGGTTGTTTTTGAATAGGCATACTTTGGGTGGCTGTTAGGACGACTGGAACAGCGGTCTTTAGTCTGACGTGCCTTGTCAACTTACTTGTGCATGGTGCAACGAGGTGTTTTTGGTTTTGGTTACCGTCCGTGGGGACAACATGATGATCCTCATACTGATTAATTAATTACCTGCTTTTGTTTGTAAGTTCACCAATATGAGAACATGCTCTGGGCAGCTGGTCATATTTTGTCACAATTAATGTAGGATGTTTATGTGGAACTGTGAATGAATTTCGATTTGGACTCACGCTGACGGTAAGGAACATCAACAAAGCATACTGTGTAACATGTTCAAAATGCGAGTCAAGCGAGCATCTAATGCAATATTACATTTTACCTCATAGAGGCGCTTGACCTTACTACAGCCCTTTGGTGTGCGTAAAGGGAAAAGCGCTTAAGTGCACAGGAGAATGCGCTTAGGCTTTACATGTGAAACTCCCTGATTTGGCCTGGCCCCACTCAAAGTGCGCAACTGGTGAAATCCCACATAAACCCAGCTTATTCACTGACTTGAGTAAGCGCGGAGGCGCTGTTGCGCACTTTTTGTACTTTAGCGGGTGGGAGAATTCCGCCCATAATCTTCATTATTGTGTTAAAATGTACGCATCTTGGCGTCATTAAATATTTACATAATCATTGTAGTGTGTCTGTCTAAGAGCAACATACTGTAATGTTGAAGTAGTGTGTGTGTGTGTGTGTGTGTGTGTGTGTGTGTGTGTGTGTGTGTGTGTGTGTGTGTGTGTGTGTGTGTGTGTGTGTGTGTGTGTGTGTTGGTGTCATCTCAGGGTCTCACAGGGTCGACACACCGCTCCCACCTGCAGGAGAAAATGGGACCATTATCAGAACACACACACACACACATAGCCTACAATTTCAATTACACTACTAACACACGCAAGTCAAGGCAAGGCAAGTTTATTTATATAGCGCATTTCATACAAAGGTGCAACTCAATGTGCTTCACAAAACACACACACACACACACACACACACACACACACACACACACACACACACACACACACACACACACACACACACACATACAAGCAAGAACTCAGACATTTACACAGATGGAAAAGTAGAAACACAGCAAATAACATACAGAGAGGGAGAGAGAGAGAGAAAAACTGATACATGAGGGAGAAAGGGGATGAATGGAGCATGGATGGATGGATGGATGGATGGATGGATGGATGGATGGATGGATGGATGGATGGATGCAATAGAACAAGTAGAGGAAGGAGAGAGAGAAGGAGGGTTGGGGAAAAGACAGCAGAAGAGAAAGAGAGTGAGAGGGGGAAGATAGAGATACAGAGTGAGAAATGGAGGAATAGAAATAAAGAGAAACATCATGCAGACAGATGGAGGGATGGAGAGAGAGATGATGGGTGGATGAAACAGAACAAGCACAGAAATAAGAGAAACACACACACACACACACACACACACACACACACACACACACACACACACACACACACACACACACACACACACACACACACACACACACACACACACACCTACAGGTGTTTGGATATTTACTCACAATAGTGTCTCCAGTCTACAGTTCGGGTCTTCCTCCAGAGCAGAGAGCTGCTCAGCATCTGAGGCACTCAGGTCATTATCCCCCAGGTCCAGTAATTTGAGACGTGAGGAGTGTGAGGACAGGGCAGAGGCCAGATAGGAACAACTCTTCCTTTTCAGCATACCGCTCATCAGCCTGGGACACAAGTAAGCGTGCGCACACACGCGCGCACGCGCACACACACACACACACACACACACACACACACACACACACACACACACACACACACACACACACACACACACACACACACACACACACACACACACACACACACACACAGAAGGAACATAGAGATACATAGAGGCAGGGCTTTATTTGAGGGGGAGCAAGGCGGAGCTAGCTCCGGAACCTCTGAGGCGCGCTCCGGGAGCTCTGACATGCGCTCCCCCAGCTGGATCTTGACAAGCGATATTTTAAAAAATAATAAAAAATAAATACATAAATTAAAATTTGTTTCATGTTAATGTCTGGTTTAAATTCATGTCTTGGTGATTTCTCAATTCTAATTTGTCCCATGAAACGAGATCGGCTAGCCTACTTATAGCCTAACCACGGCAGTTTGATTTGGAAAGTGCTTTGGACAATTACCATAAACCTGAGAAAGGTTTGAAAAGTGCTGGGTACAAACTAAGGCTATTAAGTCCAATTTCAGGCTTCATAAAATTATACGCATTGCTTAGACCTATGTTACGTAATAGATCTAACGCGGTATTGTGGCCATATTAAAAAACTAAAAGCCATCTGCGCTGTCTTGTTTGTTTCTGATATCCTGCGCTGAGTCATCTTTATCTTAAACATTATTAACGCAACAGTAGGGGCTTGATTGGTTAACCCGCTGTCTAGCCTTGCATAGCCTACTGTAAAGTTGAAGTTATCAGCCAAGTTTAGGCCGCCTACTGCTCGCAGACAAATGGTGCGCTGTTCGTTGAGGTGAGAGTCTAGATCTGCTGTTGACAGGTGGAAATTTGAAGACACAACGAATATTCTCAAGGGGATTGAAAGATCACCTTTCCCTTTAATGGCAAGTTAACCGTTACAAAATATCCAAGAAGCTTTATCATCTGCGATTGCTGTACACAGTTCAAAGGATATTCATTCAGCGAAGTTGTGGATATTTCCACTAGCCTAGGCCTATTTCTCCGCTCCCGCGGTAACCCCTTGTGCTCCATGTCGGGCTGTCAAAGACGCAATCCCAAATTGAAAGAGTGTGCCCATGCTGCAGTTTAAGACAAGCGGCACGACTTGTCGGACTCAAACCTATCATTCCAACGTCTGTCAGTGATATCGTGACACCCTATTTATGATACGAACTCCGTGTTCAAATGCGTTCTGAATACTGAAAATAGGCTGCTGAGTGCACATGTTGTTGGCTTTTAAAATTGAGTTCTTGTTTGCTCGTTGTGTGTAATGCACAAAACTGCTATGCTTCAAAAATATACAGTATATGTAATTTCCCCTGCAAAATAACGGCAGTTACTGGCAATTATTTACCTGTAATTCTAATGTTATTTCACACCAAACATCAAATACAGCTCAGTACTGTTTAATGTATCACAGTATATAACATTTTTTCAGCAGCAATTGAACTGTTAAATAACAGTACTCTACAGAACGTTCACAGAATTAGTATTGTTAAACTAAAAGTGCTCTACAATATTTATACAGTAGTATAAGTAAAATAACAGTACATTTCAGTTAAAAAGTTGAAGAGTGTACTGTGAGATGACAGGCAAATACTGGGTCATAGTTGCATTCATGAATATGGCCATGGCAACTTCCCACCCCACCCTTCATTCTCCATAACTGTGGTACCCTGGCCATGTTACCACCCCACCCTCCTATCGTTCACCATGACTGGAGTGCCTTGAGCATGATACTATGCTGCTATGCTTTATTGAGATAATGGTTTACGGTGGTCCTTTGAAAGTGTGGGCATGAATACAATTTCAGAGTACGCAGTGCTATGTTACAATGACAATGGGAGTGTGCGAGGTGGGCTTTTTACTGTATCTCTTGATGAGCCAATGATGAAAATAGCATTGGTCAGTCTGTAAAAACGTAATTTGCACCAAGTAGCACAGCAAACAAGCAGCACTACAAGCTAGCTCTCAAAGCAATGCCTAATTTGCAGCAGGCACATTATATGCAACAATGCCACAAATTATGCCACATACAGCAAGTGCCACAAAGCAAGCTTTCACAAAGAGGAAAGTATGCAAGCATGTAAGCAAGCTTGTAGGCAAGCAAGTGCTATGCTGTGTCATGCAGGCCAGCCAGCAGGCAGGCAAGCAACTGAAGTGTTGATAGTCCAGATTTATATACAGGTGCAAGAGTACCATGTGACCAGAGTCATCAGGCCTTTGGCAGGTGAAGGCCGTAATTGAATAATGGCATAACAGCCCTACTCAGGTGAGGCCAGGCACTGATTAGCAGATTGGTTTAGATGGGGCTGCTTGTTGCAAGAGTGTTCAAGTTCTTAAAATGTTTCAGCCATTCACACTTTCATCACTATCAAAATGCACGTGCTACTCACACTGTGCTGCATCAAGCACTTTTTAAGTATTGTAGTTTCCATAGCAATTGTTTAATGCTTGATAGTATCAGAGAATCTTTAACCAGTGAGAATGAGGTGGTAGGCTATTGCAGCTTGATGGCGATCACGGACCAGTGGAGGATGAATGGGTTTCAATGGTGCTGCCTAAAATAACTTGGTTGCTTCCACAACGGCCAATACTGCTATTGTGCAGTACTTACTGTTTATGCTCAATACGTGACTCAAAGTAATATTTTCACAGTAGTTGTCTGTTTTTTCAAAAAACAGTAGAATGCTGTTGCAGAATTGCCCTAAATTAACAGCTATTTTTTACAGTGTACATTTCAGACCTTTTGTTTTCAGGTGCATGGTTTCATTTTAGTAACTGCATTTCTATTCAGTGACTGGATATGTAACTGAATGTGTTAACAAGTCTTAATTTACTTTCAACATTAGTCATAATGGCGACTAGAAAAATGGACCAGCAAATGTGATATTTTGCGTTCTATTAATTTTATATGGTTATGCAGAGAGTAGGAAACTGCGCAGGGTATTCGGTGCATGTTTCCGAATTCGCTCTCGGTCTACCAGAGCAAACTAACCAACTTTCCTTTTGGCATTGGCCTGCATACTGAATATAATAGTCCACTGTCCACCCCCACCCGCACATTTTTTTCGCGTTCTCAGCGCTCCGGGGCCTCTGACTTGACAAATTGAATGGGATGGAAAGAAGGATGATGGATGATGGATGAAAAAGAGGCATAGAAAGTAGAGAGGAATAGAGAGAGAGGTGTAGAGAGAGGTTGTACAAAGGGTTGGAGAGATGCAGAGAAGGAGGAATAGAAAGAAAGAAACAACAGAGAGATGGAGGAATGGAGGGAGGGATGATGGATGGATCAGAACACATACACACAGAAAGAGAGAAACACACACACACGCACACGCACACACTGCCCAAAACAGACTTATTACATGAATAGATGCCTACCATAGTTTTTCCAATCTGCAGTGTTGATGTTGAAGTCCAGAACATAAAAATTCCACTCCATAGTCCCCCAGAAAATTCATACTCAGGTCCAGACATGTGAGACGTGAGGAGTGTGAGGACAGGACAGAGGCCAGATGGGAACAACTCGTCCCAGTCAGGTAACAGTCACCTAGCCTGGAACACACGCACGCGCACACACACACACACACGGACTGTTAGGTCAGTATAGAGGCCCTAGAGGGAAGTTGGTAGGTCATCAAGTTTTTTCCACAGCCAAGCATCGGTGACGAGTTGTTCATCCGTCCAAAAAAGTGTAAGATAGTCCGAAAGTTTTAGTGTTTGAGTGAATAAATAAGTAATTGAGTCAGAACTTCAACTGAGAGAGAGACAGAGAGAGAGAGAGAGAGACAGACAGAGAGAGAGAGAGAGAGAGAGAGAGAGAGAGAGAGAACGAGCAGAAGCAGCTAAAGCGCGCCAGCATCTACCCATCTTCATCCTAGAAGCACTCAGAGAGTGCAGACCTCCGCCAAGGAAACTGCTTGAGAGAACATTTGATTATGTTACACCTTAAGTCTGTCTGCCTTCTTTTTGTGGAGTGCCTGCAATTCAATTTCTGGTCACTAGGGGCGTCTAGATATATAGGCCATCAATGGTAAAGAAAGAGAGAGAGAGGAGAGAGAGAGAGAGAGAGAGAGAGAGAGAGAGAGAGAGAGAGAGAGAGAGAGAGAGAGAGAGAGAGAGAGAGAGAGAGAGAGAGAGAGAGAGAGAGAGATCGCGAGACATGATAGATTTTGTTGAGAGATGGGCAGATGCAGACATGGGGAACTAGAGAAACCAGGGGTGCCTAACCTTTTTTAAATTGATCATATATTTTATATGCAATATGATCAGCTTCATGAAATGCCTGCCATATTACAAAAACAATTCAGCATTTATAACAGGTAATAATTAGCACTTAAGTAGCAATTAAATTAGCACTTAAGTAGCTTTAAATTAGCACAATGGTAAAGAAAGAGAGAGAGAGAGAGAGAGAGAGAGAGAGAGAGAGAGAGAGAGAGAGAGAGAGGAGAGAGAAAGAGTGAGAGAGAGAGAGAGAGAGAGAGAGAGAGAGAGAGATCGCGAGACATGATAGATTTTGTTGAGAGATGGGCAGATGCAGACATGGGGAACTAGAGAAACCAGGGGTGCCTAACCTTTTTTAAATTGATCATATATTTTATATGCAATATGATCAGCTTCATGAAATGCCTGCCATGTTACAAAAACAATTCAGCATTTATAACAGGTAATAATTAGCACTTAAGTAGCAATTAAATTAGCACTTAAGTAGCTTTAAATTAGCACAATGGTAAAAGAAAGAGAGAGAGAAGAGAGAGAGAGAGAGAGAGGAAAGAAATAGAGAGAGAGAGAGAGAGAGAGAGAGAGAGAGAGAGAGAGAGAGAGAGAGAGAGAGAGAGTTGGCATCATTGGATTGGTTGACACCAGTTAACCTTTCTTTTATCCTTGGGGTATATTTGACATCATTTAATGTTCAACGGCTGAACAATACATTACATGTTGTAAGAGCCAGTTAATGGGGAATTCATGTAGAGTAATAATTTAGGTTAAAAATGTTTAAAAATGCTTAATTTAATTTTAAGAAATTCATGGTGATTATATTTTCTAGAATGCATAAATAAGTTAGTATAAAAAGATAGATAAAAGCGTACTTTTATTGTGAAATGTAATTTTGGCTTCCACTACGTAATGCGTAATAATATTAATGCCCGTATGCACTTTCTAGGTCAGATTGCAGCTGGATACGGTGGAAGCAACACAGTTTTTTGACCGATCTGTACCGAGCATTTTAATTTCATATGTAACTGCATTTTTGAGTTATTTTACTAAACATCTTAAAAGAAAACTTGGTCTCAGTCGAGTGATTCAAATACTGGTTGTTGACAAGCTGCAAAGGTGGGACAACGAACTTTGGAGACACAGATGTGCTACTACACATGTCTTTGAAGACTTAAAAAAAAATAGATGGGGAAAATGGAAATGTCCACAGAAATGTTGTACACATTTTGGGTACTTCAGTGTTCCTTTGAGGATCAATTAATACTTATATTAATGGGACATCCATATTTTGCAAATATATATTCTTATTCTGTCAAATACATGACAATACAAGACAACACATTTTGCTCTATTTAGGGGGCTGATCATCACTGTCGCGTCAGACTAGGTCTGCAGCGTTTATTTTAATTCCACTGGGGTGAAAAAAAAAACGCACTGAAAAAAAAGTAGAAAAAAATGGGTGGCGGTTTGACTGCGTGCCGTGCAGGCTGGTTGAGGCAGTCGGTTCATATGCAAAATAGGGAGGCGGAGCACTCGGAGGGTCACAGGCAGCCTCAAGATGAATGGCATTCAACGAGGAGCCCGCGTATTGAAGGATAAAACTCGCTGTTTTGAACTAATGGGGCACCTAAGTCACGCCCTCTACTTCCTGGTTCATGGGGCAGAGGGAGTCAAAAAATGATTACTGGGCTTGAAAATGAGTGATTTTTGGATTTGTGGTGCATAGGTGGAGGTCCAAGGTTTGGATTGGTGCCAAAAAAACACTCATTTTCAAGCCCAGTAATTATTTTTTGATTCCCCCTGCCCCATGAACCAGGAAGTAGAGGGCGTGACTTAGGTGCCCCATAATCGTCCGGGGAAACTTCCTTCAAAGTTCACAGCCTGCCTCGTGAATTCAGGGAGTTGCCTGTGACCCTCCGAGTGCTCCGCCTCCCTATTTTGCATATGAACCGACTGCCTCAATTAGTGAGAAGCGAGTCGGCTGATCACCGTCAGCTGTGCTCGTTTCAGCTGATTCAGTTTGCGCGGCAAAGTCAAGCGCAGGTGTTTCAATTACGCTTTACAGCTCAGTTTGGAGAGAAAGCTGCGGAGAGTCATATGCAAAGATTGTGTGTCTACTCTTTCAAAACTGTGCAAATGTGACACTGGAAGACTGGAGAGGGAACCGGTAAGCGTTTTGTCTTTGGTTAATTACTAGCGAGTTTCCTCTTAGCACTTCTACTGCCCTCGGCATGTTTGGGGTTTTGCCGTGGGAGTTGGTATTTGCGCCGGTATTTTGGAAACTATTGATCCTTTTGCTGGTGGTCAAGGACTTTAAATTGTAAGCTCAGTAGCCTGGCCACAAGTTGCATTTACAGTTTAATGGTGAGATTTGTGTTTAAGATGATTGAAGCGTACATCATGGATGATTTTCAAAACCAGTATACTGCAGTATACAGCCAGTTGTCCGTGCGTTTATAGTGCAATTGCTTATGCCAAAATATTTTCCCTTGATCAATTGTCTAGTCATTTTATTCATATGCTTGTATTTTTCTACTATATCCAATTTCTGGTTTAAATTATATTACAAAGTGTATTTTTGATATATATTTAATGTAAGCAACATTTGCACATCGCATATTTGCATAGCTTCCCATTTGGAGCGCTGTATTTGCACTTGATCATTGCACTGACAAGTAACTACTGTTTGTATTTCCCTTTTTTGTGTACCTTAGGTTTTTTACCTAAGGGAATGACTAAAAGACTACAAAAAGATGTTTCCTGCTGCTAACCTCACACATGAACTTGTGCCCTGAAATTAAATAAAAGGAAAAAAAAGAGGAAAAGCCAAAAAGGAAACCACTGTTGTCTGTCAAGTCCTTTTGAGTGAATTCCAGTGCCTTCAGTTCATCTCCACCAGTGTCGCACCTTTTTCAAGTTGGGGAAAATGCACAGAAGTTTAACCAAACCAGACAAAACTGAAAAAAAAACAAACAAACAAAAACCAAAACAAAACTGACAACTTGACAATCACTAACAATTGTAATTACGTGATTGACAGCCACAACTAATTCAAAGCAAACTTTAGGCTACTACAGCAATGGAATGTTGACAAAATCCACCAACTGCAGCACCCTCTAGCACCACGGTACTTCACAACCCCAATCCTGTTCCCTGGGAGCTAATTTTGCACTTGTGCTCAGTGTCCAAAATTATAAGTGACTATACATTTGAACAGAGTCATTATGATGGTGATCCAAAGATTAAAGATTACTGTTCTGATGGTGACTGACATGGATGGATGTGGTCTCAATGTAGGTCGCTCTGTTTAGAGAGTAGATGGGGTAATTGTTCAAAGTGTGTTGTCCCAAATAACACAGAAGATACAATGTTTCCAGACCTCAAAAAAGGCAAAGAAAACAAGACAGTATTAACCTAAAAACAATGTAATAGTAATGTTTTAACTTAGAGACAGAGTTCAGAAAACAATGGAATAAGCCTGACTTTTAGTCACAGCTTTCATGCGATTCATTATGCTTTCCACTATTCTTTCACATTGTTCTTGGAGGACTTTATTTCGGGCCTGGTGCAGGAATTCAAGTTGCTGAGATTGGGTTGATGGCTTGTGACCATCCAACTTCCTCCTGATCCCATTCCAGAGGTTTTCAAGGGGGTTCTGGCCTGGCCATGTCAGGGTATTGATCTGGTGGTCCTCCATTCATAGCTTGATTGGCCAACCTGAGTGGCTGGGATATTGCCCTCTGTCAGGGCATTGTCGGAACAGAAGGAAGTGTTGGCCCAAGATGACTTTATGTGGCTTCAGTAACGCGTCGTTCGCAAAGATGAATCTGCCCAATTTGCTTCCAACCTTGCTGAAGCATCCTCAGATCATCACCAATCATTGGCCAAATTTCACATCTAATCCAACACCTGGTCATCCAATGGTTAGCTAGAGACCTGGAGAGGTCTACAAAAGAAGCATAGAAAGTACAAACTGGTCTACAAACTGCCAGTGTCTTGCTCTTGTTGTGAAATGTGGCAGAGAATAGGTGAGCTGTGTGTGCTTCAGCAAGGCTGAAATCGGTCAGCTTCATCTTTGCGAAGGGTGCGTTACTTCTCTACTCTGACAATGTCCTTCAACTCTGAGGCTTGTCTTTTTCAGCAGGACAATGTTTCAAGCCACACTTTGTCATTAGTGTGAGGATGAAGGACCACCAGATCAAGACCCTGTCATTGTCTATCCTGATCTCCAGGTCAAGAGGAAGAGGGATGGTCGCAAGCCATGAAATAAAACTCAGCAACTTGAACTTTAATGTGTTATTTAGACCATTTGTATTTTTTGCAAAATTCAGAGGAAATGTTGTCGGTAGTTTATAAAATATAACAAAGTTTGTTTTACTCAAACACATACCTATCCATAGTAAAATCAGAAAAACAGACAGACAGAAGGCAGGACCTTCAAGGAATAGCAACAGCTATGACCTTAACATGCACGTTGATGCCCATACCACAAGTTCTCCAGTAGGAATAAATAGCGAATTGAAGTGAACATACAAGATGCCAGTCCTGTTCATTCAAACTATAATAAGTGAGTTCGCAATTACCGGCGCGAAATGCATTATGGGTAATATTCGCCATTTTGAGAGATAAACAAAACAGCGTTGCCCCGGGATACATTAAAACGCGCATGATATTTTATCTAGCCGGGTTACTCCGAGCATGTAATGTTGACAACAAACAATTCACACAACCATTTAACAACCCCAAATTACTCAACATTTCGCTGGTAGGTCAAGGATGGTCTTGGGGTTGAAAACAAGACATTTCTGAACTTTTTAAGTGAAACCCGAATTAATTAACGAACTTGTTTTGGAGAGATGTCTGGTAAACTAACAGAATGCTAACTATCCGGGTTGCTAGCTAAATCCGATTATGTAATGTTGACAACAAACAAGTCACACAACCTTTTAACAACTCCAAATTGCTCAACATTTCGCTGGTAAATCAAGGAGGATCTTGGGGTTGAAAACAAGACATTTTTGAACTTTTTAAGTGAAACCAGAATTTAATAACGAACTTGTTTTGGAGAGATGTCTGGTAACTAACAGAAGACTAACCATCCGGGTTGCTAGCTAAATCCGAGTATGTCATGTTGACAACAAACAAGTCACACAACCATTTAACAACCCCAAATTACTCAAAATTTCGCTGGTAGATCAAGGAGGGTCTTGGGGTTGAAAACAAGACATTTTTGAACTTTTTAAGTGAAACCAGAATTTAATAACGAACTTGTCTTGGAGAGATGTCTGGTAACTAACAGAAGACTAACCATCCGGGTTGCTAGCTAAATCCGAGTATGTCATGTTGACAGCAAACAAGTCACACAACCATTTAACAACCCCAAATTACTCTAAATTTTGCAGGTAGATCAAGGAGGGTCTTGGGGTTGAAAACAAGACATTTTTGAACTTTGTAAGTGAAACCAGTATCTAATAACGAACTCGTTTTGGAGAGATGTCTGGTAACTAACAGAAGGCTAACCATCCGGGTTGCTAGCTAAATCCGAATATGTAATGTTGACAACAAACAATTCACACAACCATTTAACAACCCCAAATTAATCTAAATTTTGCTGGTAGATCAAGGAGGGTCTTGGGGTTGAAAACAAGACATTTTTTAACTTTTTAAGTGAAACCAGAATTCATTAACAAACTCGTTTTGAAGAGATGCCAGTTAGCCCACACATAGCTATGTCTTCAGTACAGCTTTACATGTCCTTCTTAAATTGAATGTTTCATTAATTTATTCTACCAGTTAATGATATAGCTTCATTAATCACCTGTGGCCACTGTCTGTCATCGTCTATCCATGAAACTTTATTCAAAACTTAATTCAGGCTGTCATTTTGATGGTCTCAGTCACCAGAATTGATAAGCGCAGCAGCTATAGATGGCATAACGGAGAACGGTACACTTCAGCAATGGCGACAGTACACAATGGCGGCACCCATGAATCGCAATGCAATCATTCTAAAATCTACAGAAAGCACCACTTTTACCCCACTACGAAATCCACAAAGTATGACATTTATTGACCTCGTTTACTGGTGTGCAGCTCAGTGTCCTACCGCTTTGGGAAGGCAGGATATGGTATCCACGCATTTGTTTATCTACCGTTTTGCGTTGCTAGGTCAATTTCGCGCAGGCGCATTAGTAATTGCGAACTCACTTATACATGTAACATGTCAACAAGGAGCACGTGCAAACCTTTTCTCCATTATGTGCACACTAATTGCAGCGCAGCTGAAAGTACAATGATAGTTAGAATATCATTGTACTTTCAACTGCGCTGCAATTAGTGTCCCAAAAGTTCTTTTGGTTGACAATACAATTTTATTGTACTTATTGTACATTTCATTTAACATAAAAACATCTGAATGTTTGGGAATATGTAGCCTATATTTCTTCTGGGGTCAAATCGACATGGAGGAGGTAATGGAAATGTAATGTAAGGTCCACTTGCGAACATTTCCCTGACATGCGGCTAACAATGCACCGCATGGTTATCGCAATTTGGACATATTCGCCATACTGTATATCTTGCCGTGTCATTACGCATCGCTGTCTGCATGTTCTGTTACTCACCAGATGTTACATTTGTACACATTACCAACTTCATTACCCTCGCAGTCACTTTCTGGTGCATTTCCCTCATTCTGTGGTCCCCTGGGACTTATCTTACAAATGCATACAGCACCAGCCTCACACTACGTACTTTAGAAAGACAAGAACATTTCACACTATATTACACAACATGTAGACAGATGGAGGGATGGAACAACAAGAACAGAGATGATAGAAAGACACACACATGCAGACACACACACACACACACACACACACACACACACACACACACACACACACACACACACACACACACACACACACACACACGCTGCCCAAAACAGACTCACTAAATGAAATGATGCTTACCCCAGTGTCTCCAATCTGCAGTATTCATGTTGAAGTCCAGAACATAAAAGTTCCACTCCAGAATCCATCAGATTGTTGCCCCACAGATTCAGATGTATGAGATGTGAGGAGTGTGCGGACAGGACAGAGGCCAGATGGGAACAACTTTTCTCTATCAGCTTACAGCTAATAAGTCTGGAACAGACACACGCGCACACCTATTACACTCACACTGATGCAAACTCATGTCATACCACCACAATGTTACGGCCATCTTGGCGACGCCTCAGGACAGCTATTTCAGACTAGTAAGACATCTCAGAATGACAGGAATGGGACAACTGACTGATACACAAACCACTACAATGTCTGGGCTTGGCAAAGATGACTTGGCATCACCCCCAATATACGTTTTTTCCAGATTGACATTTTTGCTTACAGTTTTTCTCAATTGCTTATGGAAGTCTCTTGCTCATAATCCTTAGTTTGTCTATCAAAAGCAGGTTTTTGTGTCAATGAACATGTCAGTGCCATCAGAATGGTTAGCCATGTGCCATAGTGTAGGCTATGGACAAGCTAGCCAAATTTATTTGTCATGTTATCAATTGACTATTACACTTCTGAGGATCTTTTCTGAGGCTAAATGTTGTTTAGATTAGATGAGAAATAGGAAAAATAGTGAACTCTGGTTGAAGTGTCAAAATGCGACCTCTACCACCCCTTTTTACTTGTCTTGCAGGCCCATATGAAAAAAATATAGAACTGTAAAGCAAAATAATTTTAAAACAATACACTAATATTGTATAAAGTGCACTTACAGTATTTCTCAATTGGTTTTGTACATTTCTTGAATCTCTCTCGCAATTTGCAAAACATAATATTCATTCTCACAACAGCTTTAACAAATGGCAAAACACTGTGGATGACCTGCAAAACCAAGTCTCTTGCTCAAAACCCTTGGTTTGTCTTTCAAAACCAAGTTTTTGTGTCAATGAACGTGTCAGTGCCAGCAGAATGGTTAGTCATTGTGTCATAGTGTATGGACAAGCTAGTCAAATCGATTTGTCATGTTGTCAATTGACTAGTACACTTCGGAGGATCTTTTCTGAAGCTAAATGTTGTTCAGATTGGATGGGAAATGTTGTAACTTCGACTTTATATTACATTGATCAGATGAAATTGTACTAGATATACATTCAGAGTATGAACTATTTATTGACAGGTTTTCTCATTGCAAAATAGAAAAAATAGCCAACTCGGTTGAGGAGTCAAGATGCGCCCTCTACCATCCCTTTTTACTTGTCTTGCAAGCCCATGTGAAAACAATATAGAACTGTAAAGCAAAATAAATTTGAAACAGTACACTGATACTGTATAAAGTGTTACTGTCTTGTGAAATTCTAGGGAAATATTGTAATTTTGCGTAATTATAAAGAGCACATGAGGCATAGAGTAATGTAATGCAGTACAGTACAGTGCCTATTGTCGTATTAATGCGTGCCTGTTTTCTCTTTCCCTTCTACTGCCTTTGATTAGAGAGAGTCAATATTTAGGCCTACCTGCGAGCAATTTACCAATTCAGATCAAAAATCCAATGGAAATTATATAGTGCTTAACACATTATGACAGCTTGGTAAATCATTTTGCATGTCAAGACTTATACTTTAACCTAGGGCCTAAGGGTAAATCGTTTAGTTTTTCTTTCTTTCATGCATTTATTTCCACACACAGATGCAAAAAATAATATTCACTGACTTGGAATGATATTGCAAGTCATTGCAAGCTAAAACTTTCAAGTCAAGTCAAGTCTCAAGTCAATAGCATACAAGTCGAGTCAAGTCTCGAGTCATTCCTAATATTGGCAAGTCAAGTCTCAAGTCGAGTCATTTGTGACTCAAGTCACAAATCAGTCCAAGTCACAAGTCACAAGTCCACATCTCTGCTAGATACAATAGGACGCAGAGGTGGATCAATTAATCTTTTATGAATCTTGGGGAGACTGTAGAATACCGGACAGCATGGATGGTCTACCTGTAGAAAACGTTTGTCTTTCTCTGTGATCCAACCTTTTGCATGAGCCGTATCAATAAATCCATGTATTTTTTCTTTTGTGGTTGCGGTAGGGTTAGACAACAAACGCTGATAGTGCTCTTTGTTGTCAAGTAACTTTAATACAATGCTATTGTAATTATCAAGGCTCATCACAACGCACACACCTCCCTTGTCCGCAAACCGAATAATAATATCTTGTCTAGTTTCCAAATTACGCAAAGCCGCCATTTCATTTATAGTAATATTGTAAGTGTTTCGGGGGGTGAGATAGTTTTGTGCATTCAGTGACGAAGCTTTTTGAGTGATATGGCAAAAGCAATTGATAATGTACGAAAAAACTGAGAATTGTGCACAACCATTGCATGGTGGGCAAAAGCATTTGCTATATGCTAAAAACTATGAAAATTTGTTTTTATCATGTGCACAGCTAACACCAGGAAGTTACAATTGAACAAAAACTTTTGAGAATTATTATTAAGTTGTGAGAAATGTACAAAACCACTTGAGAAAACTGTAATGTCTTGTGAAATTCTAGGGAAATTAGCGTGGAGCGTAATAATAAAGGGCACATGAGGCATAGAGCAATATAATGCTGTACAGTACCTATTGTTGTATTGCATGCCTGTTTTACTGCCTTTGATTAGAAAGAGTCAATATTTACCTTCGAGCAATTTACCAATTCAGATCACATTTATAGACAAAAATCCAATGGACATTATACAGTGCTTATCACATTGTGACAGCTTGGTAAATAATTTTGCATGTCAAGACTTAAACTATGACCTAGGGCCTAAATGTTTTGGGGGGTGCGACAGTTTCATGCATTCAGTGACAAAGCTTTTTGAGTGATATGACGAAAGCAATTGATAATGTACGAAAAAGCTGAGAATTGTACACAACCATTGCATGGTGGACGAAAGCATTTGCTAAATGCTGAAAACTATGAGAAACTGATTTTATCATGTGCACAGGTAACACCAGGAAGTCACAATTGAATAAAACGTTTTCAGAATTATTATTCTGTTGTGAGAAATGTACAAAACCAATTGAGAAAAACTGTAACATGGCCAAGTTTCCCACATCCAAAACATTAAAGCATTGCTAATGAAAATTATATAATCCTTCCCTGCTAAGTTTTACAGAAACATCTAGCACCTCATATTTGGCTTCTATTATCATGAACATTTGACACCTTAAGGACATAATATCAGACAAAATCCACTTGTAAATATGGAGAGAGTAATATAGTAGAGAGGGATAGAGAGAGATGTGTAGAGAGTGAGAGAGAGAGAGAGAGAGAGAGAGAGAGAGAGAGAGAGAGAGAGAGAGAGAGAGAGAGAGAGAGAGGGAGAGAGAGAGAGCAACACTCATTGTTAATCCATTCTGCATAATGTTGTGAACAATTAATAAACAATGGGTAGAAATAAGTGGAAATAACCAAAACATGCCCCAAATTGCAGTTCAGTGTTTGCAGTCTGATGTCGTATCCATTATCCCTCCATTCTCGGACAGTTCTAGTCAATCTGGTGGCCTAGGCCTGCCCCCTTTCACTCTTTCCATTTTTTTGTATTTAGAAATTGGCATCTGTAAACATAGCATTGTAGGCCTACATCTGATTGAGCACATCTGATCTACTACCTACAGGCAGGCCCGCCGACAGGGGGGGACAACCGGGCTTTTTGTCACGGGCCCTGGACTAGGGGGCATGACGTTGGGATTAATTATTATATGGTCACTTCAAATGTGTTGATTTAGGGAAGAAAGGTGCTTTATTTGCATTCAAACAATGACTTATAGATATTTGCCTTCATTGCCCTTGAAAAAAACGGCCAATAACCCCCTATCACCCCTATTCCAAAATGGTTTGGTCTTTCTAGAAAAAAAGACGACATCATTCGATAAGTGGTCAGTGCGCGAGCCAATTAGTCAACATGCACAAGTCAGGAGCGCTGAAAAGGAAATAAAGGCGAAAAAGAGATGAAGAAGCCAAAAGCCTGAGGGGTTCTCTACATAAATATTTCAGAAAAGACTCTGATGATGCAGCAGGTACCAGTAAAAGCAGCTGTGCAGCAGTGGACCCTTATTCCACATCTGTTTTCACACTGTTCAGGGTTTGTTCACACAGTGTACCAGGAGCTTATACACATTGTTACTAATAAGTAGAAATATAGGCTTACTGGTCCTTACTAAGGTTATATTAGTAATAAATCCCTAATTGGGCATGAACAAGACATTTGTGAATACATGCTTAACAACTGTCTTATTTTGCTTAGTACATGCCTTACAAGTTACTTATGCAGGCATGTTGGGTCTCTGCCCCTTTAAGTCACGGCAGCAATCTGCGTTGGCATTGGTGCGTCATGTGGCAGGTGCACCAATTGGCAGGATCTGTGTATTCTTTAAAAGCAGGGTACTGGCACACGTTTGGAGATGGCAGATCTATTTTCTGGTAGTGTCAATTTTGCCGGTTTTGCCTGATCGTTGGTGCTGGTTGTCCATAGCCGGTATGCTCTTGTGCGCATGGAGAAGTGGCAATTCCGTGGCGCGAAGGGCGGCTATGTGGCGTGGTTTCCGGAGCGTTAGCGAGGCTCTCTAATACTGGCATTGGCTTTGACTCCTCGTATCGGATTGCCTGGGTGTGTCATCCCCCCGGCCTTTTGCTACTGAAGACGATGCGGTTTTGATGAAGACTACCATGGTGGCCCGGTGATTTCCCGTGCGGGGCTGTTTGATGGGTTGCTGTTTTGTTTAAAGCTCTGATAGGACTTAGGTGCGCCAAGTGCGCGTGCGTGTGTGGTGGTTACCTGTAGGTTCAATTGTGTGCGTGCGGACAGTTCTATTTCTGTTTCTTTGTTTCTTTGCTTCTGCACGTCACATGTAGTGCCTCTAAATATCTGTTCCTCTACAAGGTTATACTCCCAGTTTGCAGTGAAGTAGACTAACAATCTGTGTGCAATATTGCCGTGCTTATCTTTTAACCTGTGTGCTGTGCTCACTAACTACTGTGTGATATATTTATTGGAGTTACCGAGTGTAGTTGGTCCAGCCATTCTGTCGCATTCATGTTAGTGCACCTTGTCCTTTTTGTGTCACTGTGAGTGAATGTGATTTTTAAAAGAATTTGTATTTTTATATCTGGTGTAAATAAAAAGAACAGATTAATGGTTCCCTGTCGCCAGTCTCTGTGGTCCTTAGCGAACCTGTTGTGCCTTTTGTTAATTCATATTCTGAGGGCGAAATTCCCTCAGTGGCGTAGTCGTGCAATTACACACATCAAAAGAGTAATTATTATTTTAAGAAATTACCAGTAACAGTCCACTTGGTTACATTTGGCCTATAGTCGGCAGAATTAAGGACACAACAGACACTGGGATTTTGGGTTGTCGGGGTGTACATTTTCTGTAGGTTACATTTTTTTGTTTTTATTGCTTGCTTGTGAAACTGGGCTACTTTAGAGAAACAAAACAGCAACCCGTCATAGGAACGACCCGCCGAGCCCTCTCCCCGTGAGTGTGTGAACTGGTGCGTGTTCCCGTGCGATATGGAGGAAGAACGTGAACTGCTGGAGCTGAAGAATATGGCAAGGCGACAGGGAGAGCAGATACAGCTCCTGTCGCAATGGGTGGACCTGTTGCAGCAGCCCCAATCAGGGCCGCGTGGAAGCCCTATCGTGTGTTGGAGGTGCCAACAGACTGGTCACATGGCCCGGAACTGTGACGGGGAACGGGTCCCTGCCCCTGCGCAGCCCTCGCCGGTAGCCCATACGCGGCGACCCTCCCCTCGCCGACCGGCAAGAAGTCCGACGAATCCTGGGCTGAGTGCCAGCGGGGGGGTGCAGGGCCCAAGGGACATTCCCATGCCCATGCCCGTTCAATCTCCAAGTGTCATCCTGTATTGTATGTGTGTGTGTATGTGTGTATGCATGATGCTATTGTTTAACCTGCCTGGTATGTTTTAGTGTCTCTGTGCGCCTGTGTGTGTGTGAGCGCTTGTGTGTGCGCGTCTGTGCGCGCCCGTGTGCGTGTGTGAGAGTGTGGGTTGTTAGCAGTCCCGGGTGTGGGACATGTAGTCAGTTTATCATTCGGGCCTCTCTTGACTGTCTTTATTTTTATTTTCTCTTGTCGTCGGGACGACGACAAAATAAAGGGGGGATGAATGTAGCATGTTGGGTCTCGGCCCCTTTAAGCCATGGCAGCTATCTGCTTTGGCATTGGTGCGTCATGTGGCAGGTGCACCAATTGACAGGATCTGTGCATTCTTTAAAAGCAGGGCACTGGGCACACTTTTGAGATGGCAGATCTATTTTCTGGTAGTGTCAATTTCACCGGGTTTGCCTGATCGTTGGTGCTGGTTGTCCATAGCTGGTATGCTCTTGTGCGCACGGAGAAGTGGCCATTCCGTGGCGCGAAGGGCGGCTCTGTGGCGTGGTTTCCGGAGCGTTAGCGAGGCTCTCTAATACTGGCATTGGCTTTGACTCCTCGTATCGGATTGCCTGGGTGTGTCATCCCCCCGGCCTTTTGCTACTGAAGACGATGCGGTTTTGATGAAGACTACCATGGTGGCCCGGTGATTTCCCGTGCGGGGCTGTTTGATGGGTTGCTGTTTTGTTTAAAGCTCTGATAGGACTTAGGTGCGCCAAGTGCGCGTGCGTGTGTGGTGGTTACCTGTAGGTTCAATTGTGTGCGTGCGGACAGTTCTATTTCTGTTTCTTTGTTTCTTTGCTTCTGCACGTCACATGTAGTGCCTCTAAATATCTGTTCCTCTACAAGGTTATACTCCCAGTTTGCAGTGAAGTAGACTAACAATCTGTGTGCAATATTGCCGTGCTTATCTTTTAACCTGTGTGCTGTGCTCACTAACTACTGTGTGATATATTTATTGGAGTTACCGAGTGTAGTTGGTCCAGCCATTCTGTCGCATTCATGTTAGTGCACCTTGTCCTTTTTGTGTCACTGTGAGTGAATGTGATTTTTAAAAGAATTTGTATTTTTATATCTGGTGTAAATAAAAAGAACAGATTAATGGTTCCCTGTCGCCAGTCTCTGTGGTCCTTAGCGAACCTGTTGTGCCTTTTGTTAATTCATATTCTGAGGGCGAAATTCCCTCAGTGGCGTAGTCGTGCAATTACACACCTCAAAAGAGTAATTATTATTTTAAGAAATTACCAGTAACAGTCCACTTGGTTACACTTACACAGGCATTAACATTGTATGCAATAGTGCTAATAGATGTATCCCTAAAATAAAGTGTTACCGTTTCAGTTTATTTCAATGCCAAGCACCGTAATGATGACAATAGCAGCGGCTTCAAAAATACACAAGTAGAGGAGTCCTTGGCATCACGATGTTTGCGTCCATCGTGATGCCAGCTGTCCATCACCGATGGACAATGATATAGTCTATCGGCACAACCCTATTGTTAATGTGAAGTGTAAAGTTTTATGTTGCTTGAAGTTCTGATTTTGTGGCACTTTTTGGTATTACTGGCGCCCTCAAGACCAAAGAAATTCAAGAGAAAGAACAATCTCTTGGCGGGGAATGCATTGGCCACGGTGTAGTACGGGGGCGTTGCCTGAGGACACGAGTGGATGGAAAATTAACTCCCTTGCGCATGGTCATTGGTCAGTGGGTGCGATGGATGCCATTTTCGTACTCCCTTGCACATGGTCAGTGGGGGCGACACCATGATGGATAATTTGTGGCCAAGTAACGGCAGCTGTTGGTCAGCAGTAATTGCTGGGGGTAATTAAGGACAGCTGACAGACATTCACGCTGTCCTATGACCTGTTCCACAGTGAATAACATTTCCGTACTCCCCTCGCCATCATTTCCTACTACGCTGTTATGACGTGAGTAAGCCCTCTTGTCTCAAGCCTCTTTGCTCGAGACATACCTATTCTGCTCTATGCGACTGCCCTGTCTGCCTATGCCTAGTGCTGGCTCTGGCACCATTCCTTGCATAAAACCAGTGTATGTTTCGTTATGAGGGCAGAGCCTGGCTACATTGGTTTTCGTTGGGTTATGGAGTGATACTCGATCGGGTGCCTAACCGTTAAAAAAAGTTCAGTCAGATGACTTTTTTTGCTAATAGTCAGCTTGTACTGTAGTAGCCTACTTGAGGACAGTTTGTTTTGCATGTTGGTCTACAAAAATGCTTCTACATTTCAAGCGAGTGTGTTTGCACACAAGGAGTTTTGCTCTGCTTTGGCAAAGGCTACGTACGATGCTGTGCTAGCCTTTTCCATATTGTTCCGGTTGCGTGGAGTGCATATTCTTGTCGTGTTGCTTGTCACAAACTCCAACTCCGCGAGCAGACAAAGCATTTTTCTTGTAATTTCTTAACATGTGTGCCGTCGCTCTGCTTAAATGAGCAAGAGAACTAGCTGCGTGGAGAGAACTGTCAAAAACAGCTTTCTTCAGAACAGAAGTTGAACAGATTACGCGCAGGCCTGATAAGTGCGGTGTATCACGGGAGGTGTAGTTTTACTAACACACCAAACACTGTGGGTAAACGTTTTCCTGTCTTGCCTACACACGCAATGCAACTCGTAAATTATACCGTATTGATTTAATTATTATGGACTTGATCGCCAAAATTTCTGCCCTGCCTGTTTTCCCAGCCATCGGCTGCTACTGCAATCGAGTCTTCTATGGTAGAACTAATGTTACCTTTTTCTTGAATAATTACCACCATCAAATGCTAAGTATTAATTATGACTGGAAAAATTGCACTTTTCATATATGAAAAGGGGGATCGTCTCCATGGTCCGCCATTTTGAATTTCCAGAAACAGACATATTAGCTCCAAAAATGACTGTACTTCGGCCATACTAGAAAATATTAGTTTATTACTTTGTAATCTTTCATGAAAAGATCAAAATTGGCAATAGGCAGCCCATTTTCAATTTTTTGACCATTTCCTGCACAGTGTACCTTTAAGAGGTAATTTACCATTAACTTAAAATCATTAACAGTTAGTTACCACATATTGGTCTAATGGTATTTTACTAGATTTTTTGCGGTAAATGTCTAGTTATGGGTCTAATAGTATTTAACTGGACATTTTTACTGCATAATTACAGCAATGTTTTACAGTGTGTGTGTTACTTACTCTGCCTTGGTGGATGTTGTGATCACTGGCACCAGCTTTTGAAGAACATCATCAGGGCTGAGGAGTTCAGTCTGGTCTTTTTCTGGTGTGTCTATGTATTCCTGCAAGTCAAACCTATCCAGCTGCTCTTTTGGCATTAAAAGGCTAAATGTCACAGTATTCCACTCTCCTGGTAAGAGCATCTCTACAGATAGCGCTCCATTCTTACTGTCAATGTGCTCCACTACAGCATGCTGATTCAGCTCATTCAGGCAGTAGAACAGGTTGATCCCTCCGTCTGAACCACCCGAGTATGGTATGACCAGTGTCATCCCTCTGTCTAACCAACTCTCACTTCTGATCTTCTCTTTGATATACTGGACTGTCTGCACTGAGCTCTGTGATAGGCTACTGGACTCTGGAAGTAGGTGCTTTAGGAGTTTCTGATTGGACTCCAGTGAGAGGCCCAGGAGGAAGCGGAGGAAAAGGTCAAGATGTCCATTACTACTTTGTAAAGCCAGATCCACTGCAGTCTTGTGCAGGTCAGAAAGTGTTGCAGCTCCGAACAGATTAGACAGGTGAGAGGTTTGATGTCCTTCACACATGTTTCTGTCTCTATTGCTGAAGCAGAGAAAGACAAACATCGCTGCCAGGAACTCCTGAATGCTCAGATGCACAAAGCTGAACACCCTTCCCTGGTAAACATCCTTCTCCTCTCTGAAGATCTGAGTACACACTCCTGAGTACACTGATGCCTCTGCGACATCAATGCCAGCCTCTCTCAGGTCTTCCTCATAGAAGATCAGATTACCCTTCTCCAGCTGCTGAAATGCCAGTTTCCCCAGTTTGAAAATGATCTCTTCTTCTGTCTCTTTACTCTCTGTGTACTTGCCCTTTTTAATTCTGGTCTGAATGATGAGAAAGTGAGTGTACAGTTGAGTCATTGTCCTTGGCATTTCAGCTTTGTCTGATGTTCTCTCTGAAACAATGGCCACAATCCAACAGAAGATTGGGATGTGGCACATGATGTAGAGGCTCCTGGATGACTTCATGTGTCTAATGACTCTGCTGGCCAGATTCTCATCACTGATTCTCTTCCTGAAGTACTCCTCTTTTTGTGGATTGTTGAATCCCCTTATTTCTGTCACCTGGTCCACACACTCAGGAGGGATCTGACTGGCTGCTGCTGGTCGGGTGGTGATCCAGAGGAGAGCAGAGGGAAGCAGATTCCCCTGTATGAGGTTTGTCAGCAACATGTTGACTGAAACCTGCTCTGTCACATCACAACACTTTTGGTTGTGTATAAACTGAAGATGAAGTCCACACTCATCCAGACCATCAAAGATGAACAATACTCTGTCCTTTGAACTGGTGAGTATTTCTCCTGCTTCTATCTCGGGGTAAAAGTGCTGGATAAGACCCACCAGGCTGAGTTTCTCCTCCTTCATCAGGTTCAGCTCTCGGAAAGGAAGGGGAAAGATGAAGTGGACATCTTGATTGGATTGCCCTTCAGCCCAGTCCAGAATGAACTTCTGCACTGAGACTGTTTTTCCGACGCCAGCCACTCCCTTAGTCAGGACTGATCTAATGAGTTTGTCTTTTCTATATCTGGGTTCAAAGACATCACTGCATTTGATTGGTCTCTCTCTCTCTTCTCTTCCCCAGGATGCTCTCTCTATCTGTCTGACCTCATGTTCATCCCTACCCCACCAACCTTCAGAGATGTAGAGATCTGTGTAGACCTTATTCAGCTCTTTGGAGTTTCCATGCTCTATGCTTCCCTCAACAAGACGCTGAAACCTCTTCTGCAGATGAGACTTGTGGATCTGCTGCATTTCCTGCACTTGATCAAGTTGTTGTCTGAGAATGAAAGAAAAGTTATTTACATCAACTAGAATCACAAAGAGGCTATTAGTCAAATCTAATCTCTCTCTCTCTCACACACACACACACACACACACACACACACACACACACACACACACACACACACACACACACACACACACACACACACACACACACACACACACACACAAACACACACACACACACACACACACACACACACACACACACACACACACACACACACACACACACACACACACACACACACACACCTGACTCCATAAAGCTGTCTGTGTCCTAAATACCTGAGTTCTGGTTCACTGGGCTGCTGCTTCTTCAAGGGCTCACAAGGACTCACTACAGCAGAGTGGGATCTCTTACGCTGAGCTGCAGAGCTAGGGACAACACACACACACACACACACACACACACACACACACACACACACACACACACACACACACACACACACACACACACACACACACACACACACACACACACAGAAAATCGTATCACATCAACATACTCTCAATAATGTTGCGTTCCAGAGTGGTGGGTGGCCTGTTGAAGTGTAATTTTCATGTCGCGAGCTGGGTTCACATCGAAGTATGCCGACCATCACATTGAAAATCGTAATGTTTTGGGCATTAGGTTTTCAGACGATAGGCGTCTTGTGGTAAGAGATGCAGATTTATTTCATTATGACTGAAGTCTGAACCGAAAAGACTTGAGATGGGAAGTATCTGACTGCTGGTCCCATATTGGCTACAATACATATCCATGCAGATGCCAATGGATGGGATGGGATGGCTTGCCACAAGGCCATTGGATGTAGATAGGGGATGGCTTGCCGCAAGGCCATTGGAGCATACAGTACCTGTCAACTTTGACCTAACAGAATTCGGGAAAATTCCAATATTTTAAGCCAAAAGTTGGGATTTTTTTCTATGGGCCAAATCGTGACAGTCAACAGAGATGGATCAAACGGTGCGTTCTACTCTGCATTTCAGCGCAGGTTTTAAATGAGCATAAAGCGTGAAAAACAATGAATGATCAGTTTCTCCATGTTATTTTGTCGCTATAGTTGTCTCGGGCTTGTGCAAAAACTTTGTGCTGGTGCAGGTTGTGATTAGGTCAATCACATGATTCACTGTTCTGAGGCTGTTTACCTCGCTGTATGAACTGATGCTTCCTGAGGCAAGTACGGAGCTCGAGGGTGACAGCTCACATTTTCAAGGCATCTGGTCTACTGGCAGGTAGTTTGCCTTGATAAGCAAGACCCTCTCAGTCTCTCTTCAGGAGGGGGTGTGGCCGTGCGGGCTTACTGACAGGGCCGTGGGGATAATTACTGGACCGTCCGACGGTGTCTTTTGTTAATGTGAAAAATCGGGATATTTCCGGGGAAAATGTCAAATCTGGAAGAATCCGGGAAATGAGTCAAAATTAGGGAGTTTCCCTGGAAATTAGGTATGGTTGACAGGTATGCATTGGAGGTAGATAGGGGCTGGCTTGCCACAAGGCCATTGGAGGTGCACTGTTGACGCTCATGGATGACTGACGGCCTCTTACTGTAGAGACTTACAATATAAGGGAAATGAATGTGTGTTTGTCAGAGAGAGAGAGAGAGAGAGAGAGAGAGAGAGAGAGAGAGGTGAACTTACTGTTGGGGTGAAGATTCTCCTCCTTTAAAATGAATAAAGCGATCCATGGACCGATCACTCTTCATAGACACACAGGTGGATGCAGGAGAGGGTGGTCTCCTCTTAGAGACAGACTGCCCCATCCTAGACAAAAAGAGAGGTATGAATGTGTGTGTGTGTGTGTGTGCGTGTGAGTGTGAGTGTGAGTGTGAGTGTGTGTGTGTGTGTGTGTGTGTGTGTGTGTGTGAGAGTGTGAGTGTGAGTGTGTGCGTGTGCGTGTGCGTGTGCGTGTGTGTGTGTGTCTGTAAGAGATTATCGTCTCTTCTTAGATACAGACGCCCCCATCCTAAACAAGAGAAGGGTATGTGTGTGCTGTGTGTTGTGTGTGTGATGAAATGCTGGGGAAAAAGACACAGCACACTACATAACAATAGATATAACACAAGCAGTGTCATTTCAACCGAACAGCACACTACAGAAGAGGCATAATAATGGACATCACCACAAGATAACAGATATAAACAGTTTATCTTCAACCCAACACACATATAGAGAGTAACAGCCATAATAACAAACATTACATCACACATCACTTAACTCCTCAATGGAAAACAATTTCCACAACAGCCTGATCTCCAAAAGTTCCATGCTCCTGAACACGGATGTTAAGGACACGAAATCCATGCTCCTGGACACGGAATTGTTTTCTGTGCTCCTGGACACGGAATTGTTTTCCGTGAAGGGCACACGGAAGTAACTCTATCATTAGAAAATACATACCAAATGCTAATCCTAAACAAAATAATGCTATAGCAATTTAAGTTGTGCCCTGACCAAAACATTCCCTAACCTTAACATGTCATTAAAGACATATTTTTGAGAAATACCTTTTCCAGTTGGTTGCTAGGCTATCAAATTCATATAATGAATTAAAGAAAACTAGCTGTGCCCAGACCAAAACAATCCCTAACCCTAACCTGTCAGTAGGAAATGTTTTTTTTTAGAATAAATATTTGAAATTAGAAAAATCCTGAGAAAGCACAAGACTGTGGAAACATAGAGCTGTGGGAGTAACCTATAGATAGAGCACTTCTCTGTGTCCATCACGGAAAACAATTCCGTGTCCAGGAGCACGGAAAACAATTCTGTGTCCAGGAGCACGGAATTTTGGCAAAATCCGTGCTCCTGGACACGGATTTTGTGTCCTTAACATCCGTGTCCAGGAGCACAACATTTTTGGAGATCATGTTGCCCACAATAACAGCACTGCCAACTGGGGATGGCACAATCTTCACCAAAAAACGAAACCATACAATTCCTTCATACCGGTATACCCAACTGTGAAATGCAAACTGTGTCAAACCTCTGTCCATGCAGTCCCCAGAAAACATCTATTAAAACATTAGTATTTGAGATCATCGAAGATGACACAATTAAAATCACACTATTTTAACACTATATAATTCAAACTATTTTCAGCCTATAAAATACACAAGTAGGATATGTATTGATAAGTCCGATTCCATTTGCCAATTCAAAGAAGGCATTTGGAATGTTACACAGCATGCATCAGCTAACGATAGTCTATGTGCAATTGCAGGTCAGTACAAGAGGCGGTCAAATTCAACTTGTGCGTCATCACATTATAAGTGTAATCTTATAAATGCAGTTTAATATTCCCAGTGCACCGTGCATTATGACTTTTATGAAGAACCGAAAACTGTGGCCTTTATACCGTGATATGCACCGACCCGTGAATTTTGTGAACTATGCCGCCCCTTCTGCCAACTCTACACCCAGTAAACAGGTAATAAAGCGAGAGAGGAGATAAGGCCACAGTATGCCATTTTGTTTCAAAGTGAACAACATGTTGACTTGTAGTGGCAGCCATCTTGACGGTTTAAGAGAAGTGAAGACATCCTCTAAAACAGAATGGTAATAAAATAAAATAATTACCGAAAATAATAAAAATGTGTTCATATGTTGCTGGGGTGTTGCTCCGGGGGGTTATTGATGATTTTGGCTTTTCTTTGGTAAATACATATCATCACCATCAAAAGACACGTAATCCTCCAACCAGAATACATTTAGTTTGGGAACTAGTCTGAACGCATAACAAACATCATAGAGCAAAGAATTACCCACATGAATAAATATACATTTTTTTTACATGGAATGAAAAAAGACATTAAAGTCATCCTACCTTAATATTGTTGGAAAACACACTCCGTCTGATGTGGCTGCTGCCTGTTTCAGAGCGACCTTTGGACTTGCAACAAAGTATACTGTATGCCCAGGGAGTGTACAATATACCCTTAAAGGAACAGTAGACGGTTTGATCTGAAGTAGTCTTAAGACTGTATGCAGTGCATATGAGGCCCAGGGCGGTGGGGGACTTGCCCTGGCTCACTAGGCCAGACAAGACACCCCACAAGACACCGCACTTGACACAAAGACTATGATAATAATTATTTATCACTCCAAATCACTCCATTATGATAATGTCCTCAAGTTATGTTTGCATGTATGTATGTCTGTCCATGGCCTGAGTCCTGTGTCCTAGGCTTATATATGTGACTGTGGCTGTGGGCTACTTTGGTGCCAGGCTCCATGTTTTGTTTGCTCTGTATACATGGCACATGTGTAATAGCCTTGTGACGTTATATGTGTGTCCTCCTGACCTTCTTTAAATGAGGGTGGCTCAGAGATGCTTCATGAATTTTAGTGAAAAGTAAGAAAACCTTTTGACATTATTGTGGAAGATAGGCCCTGTCTGTGGCACACACACACACACACACACACACACACACACACACACACACACACACACACACACACACACACACACACACACACACACAAGAAAGTACTGTGTGTGTGTGTGTGTGTGTGCGCGTGTGTGTGTGTGTGTGCGTGAGTGCATGTGTGTGTGTGTGTGTGTGTGTGTAAAACAGTATGTATTTAGTTTTTTCCACTTGCTCACTTGTATTCACATTCTGATGGTATAGTGGTCCTGTATTCACCCTCTGATGGTATAGTGGTCCAATACTGCCCCCTATGAGTAGAACTCTTCTCACATTCACACTTTTCACTTCTCACATTCTCATCAGAGCCGTGTATAAAGAGAGTCTGGCCAACTCGAATCATGGACGCCATTTTCGCTCCCCACGGCGAGAATTCTACAGTGTAACCTATGGGCAGCATACAGTCAAAATCGTTGGATTTAAAATACAAATAAGGCTTCATAGACCATCAAACTTGGGTTGTAGTATTATCAAGATCCCAACATATGAAAACAAACGTTAACAAGTTTGTTCGTATAGAAGGGGTTTGCTTAAAAGAGGATTTTGTCAGCATAGTTTTGATGTGCTCAGCAGTCCATTCAAGCCTTACTTCCGAGTTGTTGTTGCCTAGGTACAGCCAACGTCAAACTCGATATTTAAGTAATGTGCGGAAATAATATTCACAACGATGGTCAAGTTCAAGTACAGGGACCCTGGTGATACTTGTGCCAAAGTTTCACGTTGTGTCGAGATTTAGTAGTTTAAAAATAACAATGTGCTCAGCAGTGCATAAACGTGATTGCAGACAGTAGAACTGTAGGATGTCTGGATGCTCGTAGGTTCAGCCTGGATATTCATAGTATGAGACTGGACGTGAGTTTAAATCGCAGGGGGAAAAGGACCTTATTAACGCGACAGAAATAATAACTTGGTGGGCAATATGTTTTCACAGTATAGCATACTTACAGGTGGCAATTAAGATTTGACAAGCTAATTTCAAGTTATGACAGAATCCTAACTTCATTCGTTTTCGAAGTGCGGACAGGAGTTTTTGAGAGCATGCCATCATCACGACTATTTCTTTCTTTCAAAAGTAATTGTTAACAAAAGTCGAAGGGGGAAAAAATACGTTTACCTCACACAACACGGAGAAACCTGCTGCTTTCAGGTTATTAATTCTGACCTTTATATTCCATAAAGGGGAGTTTATATCCGTGTATGTCCCAAATCCTCAGAGTTAAAGTTTTCTCCTGACCCGACCCTGCACTACAGCCATATGCACAACAGTTTGTCATAATAATAATAATGTAATAATATTATAGTGAAGCGTTATTTTTTATATCTGTTAATGCTCATTAAGAAAAAACGTGCAAAACTCCACTCAAGCCTAGGTGACCTAAGCATGCACATTAAAGATAAGGTTACTAGGTGTGGTCATAGACTCGGATTTGAGCTTTGAGCCTCACATCAACAAGATAACAAAATCTGCTTTTTTCCATCTTAGAAATGTCAACAAAGTGCGCGGCTTGGCCCCCCGACAAGACGCTGAGAAACTTATTCATGCCTTTGTCACCAGTAGGATAGACTACTGCAATGCTCTCTTCTCTGGTCTCCCAAAAAAATTAATTGACAAATTGCAACTCATTCAAAATTCTGCGGCAAGAATCCTAACAAGAACCAGAATGAGAGAGCACATCTCTCCTGTCTTGGCAGACCTGCACTGGTTACCTGTCTCATACAGAATCAACTTTAAGATTCTGCTCACAGTATTTAAAGCATTAAATGGACTTGCCCCTATAGTTACATCTCAGACATGCTCTCTTTTTATGCCCCTACTCGAGCTCTGAGGTCCACTGATGCCAAGCTGCTAAGGACCCCCACCCCCCCCGCAAAAGAAGATCGGCGACGCTATGCGCCCAAGAGATGGAACGCCCTCCCCATCGAGATCCGATCAGCCACCTCCGTCGACTCCTTCAAGAAGCAGCTGAAGACCCACCTCTTCATCCTTGCCAACTCCTAGCTGCCAAGGCGTCATAGTGTCCCAGCTGCCGCAGCGCCCTTACTACTCGCAACCAGCCCTGGCAGGGGGCTCCCCTAGGTGGCCGCTGGTCTCTGCCTGAGGTTTCTTCCTGACTATAGGGTTTTTTTTTTCAGACCTCACTGAGCTTTTTTTTCCCCCTTACAAACTATGAATCAAGCGAAAGGGAGTTTTTCCTCACCCCTGATGCCACCAGGGGCCGCACCTGAGCGCCCAATCTCTGTGTGACTATCTATGACTTACGATAGCCCCAGCCACTATGGACCTTACGCATCTAAGAATCCTGGTCCTAACCTACGTTGACCTTATGACTCTACATTCTCTGTCTATCTCTTCTTCTTGCTATTTCTGCCTCTCCTCTATACCTCTCCTTTTAAATCTATCTCTAACAATGTTTTTTTTCCCATTTGTTAAGCAATTTGAGTTACATGCCTTGTATGACACAGTGCTATACAAATACATATTGGTAACACTTCCAAATAAGGGGCCATAATTAACAGTAAAGTAGTTACAACCTAATACTTAAGTAAGGGTTAATAATCATTACTTAATGCCACATTAGACACATATTAATTGTTATTAATGGATTAGCAAGCAGTTACTTAACTATTAGATAACTATTACCTTGTGTTACAAGTTAATAGCATATTATTATTTAACTAATAGATAAGTAAGGACACAGTTAATAGTTAAGTAGCTATCAGGTCATACTTAACTAAGGACCAAAATTAACACTTACTTAATACAAAAGTAAGGCATAACTAATGGTTAACCCTTTGAGGAGTACCATCACAAATATGTGATTAGAATTTTGTCCAAATTTTGAGTTCTCATTATGATGTCATAATGTCTTTGCAAGATTTTTAACACAGACGTCTATAGGAGCTGTAGAGTGTTCCAGTAAAATTCTAGAAGAACCTCTAGAAATTCCTTACTCCTCAAAGGGTTAATTAATACTTAAATATTGAGTTTTGGGACCCTTATATTAGAGTTGGCTGAGGATAACTAATGGTTAATTAATAGATAGATATTGTTGTTTGGGACCCTTATATTAGAGTTGGCTGCGGATAACTAATGGTTAATTAATCGATAGATATTGGTGTTTGGGACCCTTATAATAGAGTTGGCTGAGCATACCTAATAGTTAATTAATTAATCTACTGTGACATCTAGTTTTCACTCGTTCAAATCACTGTAATAGTTGCAACAGGAGCGATTATATAGCAAGGATTGGACGTACACTTCTCAATGATGGTGGGGTGATGAGATGTAATTTTTTCATGTACCATTCACTAATTTTAATGGTAAAAACCCTACAATAAATGCAGAACATTATGAAGAGTAATAGTTTTGAAACAAAACTAAACCATTCCTTTGTGATAATTAAGTTAATGTTTGAGAATATTAGCTCCAAGAAGTGCAGTGCATGATGGGTACGCAATCTACAGACAACAATATTTCGGTATTATTTAATCATTAGATTAGGTACAGTTAATAGTTAAGTAGCTATTAGGTCATACTTAACTAAGGACCTTAATTAACACTTACTTAATACAAAAGCAAGGCATATCTAATGATTAAATAATACCAAAATATTGTTGTCTGTAGATTGCGTACCCATCATGCACTGCTCTTCTTGGAGCTAATATTCTCAAACATTAACCTAATTATCACAGAGGAATGGTTTAGTCTCGCTTCAAAACTATTACTCTTCATAATGTTCTGCATTTATTGCAGGGTTTTTACCATTAAAACTAATAAGTGGTACATGAAAAAATTACATCTCATCACCCCACCATCACTGAGAAGTGTACGTCTAATCCTTGCTATATAATGGCTCCTGTTGCCACTATTACAGTGATTTGAACGACTGAAAACTAGATGTCACAGTAGATTAAATAATTAACTATTAGGTATGCTCAGCCAACTCTATTATAAGGGTCCCAAACACCAATATCTATCGATTAATTAACCATTAGTTATCCGCAGCCAACTCTAATATAAGGGTCCCAAACAACAATATCTATCTATTAATTAACCATTAGTTATCCTCAGCCAACTCTAATATAAGGGTCCCAAAACTCAATATTTAAGTATTAATTAACCATTAGTTATGCCTTACTTTTGTATTATGTAAGTGTTAATTTTGGTCCTTAGTTAAGTATGACCTGATAGCTACTTAACTATTAACTGTGCCCTTACTTATCTATTAGATAAATAATAATATGCTATTAACTTGTAACACAAGGTAATAGTTAGCTAATAGTTAAGTAACTGCTTACTAATGTTCAACATATGCATTAATAACAATTAATATGTGTCTAATGTGCCATTAAGTAATGATTATTAACCCTTACTTAAGTATTAGGTTGTAGCTACTTTACTGTTAATTATGGCCCCTTATTTGGAAGTGTTACCCATTAATTTATTATTATTATTATTAATGGGAGCGTGGGGAACGAAAATGGCGTCCATAAAACATGTGACCAGCCCAGATCCAATCAAAATAGCGGGATATAGCTCGAACATTCGAACCTATAGTTGGCCAGACTCTCTCTATATGCGGCTCTGATTCTGATGGTCCAATACTGCACCCTATGGGTAGAACTGCTTGGCTCTCTCTCCCTCAGTTTCAAAAGTTTGAGCACCCGGGAAGGTGTATGTAAGCACAGCACGTGGATATATTAAATTATTTTGAGTAGAGTATCATTTATTGATTCCAGGGGGAAATAAAGTACATACAGTATGTCACGTAAGTGAGTACACCCATCACCTTTTTTACAGATTGGTGAGTATATCTTTTCATTGGAGAGCATTACAGAAATTTCACTTTGACACAATAATTAGTGACCTTTAAACAACTTATATAGACGGTTTCATGGAACGTTTACAGTCAAAACAAAAACAAGGCATGAACATTCTATGGCCCTAACTTAATTTCCGGTACACTTCCGCAAATCAACACAGCTACACAAGCGCGGTATTTCATTTGAGAGTGGCACAGAAAATGAAAAATAAATGTTGTTTTCCATTTTTATGACAGCAATCATCCATCCACTACGCGTCCATTTTTGGGGTAAATGTAAAAACTTCACGATCGTATCAATCATATTAATTTAGCCTAACATAGCCTCAATGTAAAGGAAAGCAGTGATGGCACTTTGGCAACATGGGTCGAGTGATGGTGTGCCTAAAAAACACAGCAGCACATAACTACAGTTTGTGTTTGTTGTAGGAATTAGGGACTTAGTTGGGCTTGCATCTGCCTACACAGGTTAAGCTTACAGGTTAATTTAGTTTAAATATAGTAGCGACGAACGATTCCTTCAAGTTCTGAAAAGCAGCTGTTACTGCGAAACTTCTTGGGACAAAGACGAGGAAATACCCAAACTGTCATCTGCTGAAGAAAAGGATAGACAGAGCAGATTGTATTTATTTTGGACAATTCAGCAGACGTCTTTTGATGTCGAGGTTAATAGCAATGCTAACACATGACTGACTGATTAGCACTGGCTTGGCTGCTTCGCCAAAATGTGGATTATATCGACAAAATTACGAGATGTGCCGGGGACCGGGGTCAAGAAAGGTTTTAAGGTAAGGCAAGTTTAATACAGTAGTCAGTGACGTCTGCATGGTTGAACAGGGTTTTGATTTTTGTTATGCTGCTGTGTATGCTTTGTCAAGTTGCTGGCTTGAGCTCACATGTTGTCATTAGCTGGTTGTGACTCGTCACTTGTGTACAGGGTGTTTTAAGCAAATATTGAATGTCCATGTGTGACAGAGCGCAACGCGTCTGTCACTTTAAGAGCGGTTCCTCCCGCTTATGGTTTCAATGTTGCCAAGTGCAAGGACTAAAACCACAGGTTCCAAAGACACTCGAAATACAATCTGTGTTGTATATGTTTGCTGTTGGTTTTGTGGGGCTTTAGAAGCACATTTTGTGCGGGTTCATTTGTTACACCTTTTAAATATGCAAACCAGAAATGTTTGTTACACGTGGGTCGGAACAAAGACGCGACACAGGTTTTAAACAGTGCAAGCATTTATTAACGTTCATTGCAAACACAGTAATGTTAAGATTCTTTCAGTGCGCACAGTTAACATCAGAATCCTTTTCATGCTGTAGTTTAATAACTTCATGGTTAGCGGAAATGTTTGTTGATACTTGGGCAGCACCAAACCAGACTGAAGGTCTGGGAGCGCTTTTCACTGGTGCTCCGCGATGCGCAAGAAATGTTTAATTAGTCGGGAGGATATTTAGTTTTAAAATCTTACGTAAGGGTTCTGTGAAAGATTTAAGGTTTGCACATTGTTGTTATATTTGTATACATGTGTGGAAAATATTTACAACTGCTAAAATCTGTCTAGATGCGTTGATTGATTTTAATTGTGTCACGACTGTGAGAGAGTCTTTTAAATATGCGCAGCTCGGCTCATTTGGGAGATGGCCGCTGCACTGAGAAGACGCATGTCTTGAGCTCTGTGAGTAACTGACAGAGGAGTAGCCTAGCTTCGTGGGCTTTTTTTGTTTGTCTTGTTTTGTTGAAACTGCCGGCTTAAAGAAAATAAAAGAAAAGCTATCTTTGCACATTAGTTCCTTGTTTGCCTATCATTCTGACTGACCACTCCATCCGCTCGGCACACTCTATTACATTTGGTGGCAGCGAAAACTACTAGTGTGCGCAGGTCAGTCTTAATGATAGCAAATAATGGGAACTAGAAGAAAGGCGCAAGCCGAAGCAGCTGAAGAGAAAGACGATGCACCTCAGCAAAATCTGGAAGGCTCTGTGCATGAACTGCAGTCAATGTTCCCGGCATTCATGGCGGCGCAGAAGAAGCAAAAGGAGCGGGCATTGGAAGACCAAGCACGACAAGAGCAACGCTGGAGAGGTATCGTGCACCAATTCAGTATGCTCCAGGATGAAGTGCGACAGGAGAGATGGGAGCTCGGCCGGGGCCTGGGAAGGTCCAGACTGAGGGCAGAGCAACATGACGTCTCAAGATCAGCACCAGTGTCGACAGCGGTCAGTCCAGCACACGTCACACTGATGGGAGCACAGGCAGAGCTACAGAGGTGGGCATCAGAAGACCAAGGAGAAGAGACCATGCCAGCAGCGGCAGGTCCAGGCCCTCCAGTGCGGCAAGCAGCAGCAATCTCAGGTGCAGCGGCGGCGACGATGACTGCAGGCCCAGTAGCAGTTTCGGGTCCAGCAGCGATGGGGGTCCAAGCGGCGGCGGTGTCGGCAGCAGGCCCAGGTGCGTTGGCGGTTCCAGTTCCAGCGGCGATGGGGGTCCAAGCGGCGGCGGTGACGGCAGCGGTCCCAGGCGCGGTGGCGGTTCCAGGTCCAGCGGCGACGGGGGTCCAAGTCACAGGCTGGAAAGGGCCGAAGATGCAAAAATATTGTGAAGATGAGGACATTGAACATTTTCTGACAACTTTCGAACGCATTGCTACAGCTAGTGGGTGTTCCAAAACACAATGGGCACTGCATCTAGTCCCACTTCTTACAGGCAAAGCAAGAGCGGCATACATTGCTATGGACTTCACTGAATCAATGGACTGGTTGAATGGTAGGTAGAGAAAAGAAAAGTGAAATTACCTACTAGCTTTTTGTAATATCAGCTCTCAAAAATATTCCAGGTAATAAGGTAGCTGAAATGTACATGCGCATATATTCTATTAAATACAAGTGACGCACCCAACTAGAAGCCGAATTCACTTCTTATCTGGTGCATTGAAGTTGTTGGACTTGGCCCTGCATCATGTTTTCTCGAATACGTTTGGCTATATTGCAACGTGCAGCTACATTGGAGACATTTTTGGTCACGTTATATGTAGGCATTAAATAAATAGCCTCGCGAAGTCTACCGTTTCACACAAACACGTGTTTTACAAGACGGCCGTTTTCTTCTGATGATTTGACCCTTTTTCAAAGTTGCTGCTAACTTTTAGTCACTATGCTCCGTGGCCAACAAAGTTAACAAGACATGATCAAAGCATTGCCTGATCAGTTTTTATTTTACAGCGGTCACGTCTGTTGTAACAAACTCCAAACTCGTGCCTCGCGTCGGATGATTCCACTGTTTATTAAAGTGCAGTGGAGAGCCGCCCGTCTTTTCTGTGTCCCATTGCATTGTCTTGGTAACAGACGGTCAGGACAACGCATTTATGCCTGACCTCATCTGTTCTACTAGGCAAAATTTGAGTGCTGTTGAGTATTGAGATTTCTTCAATGCTCTGACGGCCAGTGTTAGGACGCGGGGGACAATCGGAAACGCCGCTTGGGAGAGAGATGCGTTCACTGTCAACATGCCCTGACATGGATCATGGATCTGCATAGAACTTTTGCGCATCACCTCGCGTGGGCCAGATATGATATCGTGGCCATATTTTGTGTTTGAAATGTCTTTTAGACTGATAAATGATGACGAAAAAAAATGGATTTTTAATTTTATCATAAGAAATGAGCAAATTCCGTGCAATTCCGCGTTTATAACCAAATTCCGTTTTAATGTCCACATTCCGTGATTCCGTCCGTGTTTGTTTCTGAGTTGTACATTTGTGACCTGAGTGCTGTATACATCACTGCATATAGAGTATATTGTTTGCAGGGTATGTGTGTAGTTTTAAATTATTTATTTTTATGAAATGCATGGTTCCTGTCAAAGTGTGTGTACATTGTATGGTGTGATATTAAAAGCGTTAAAACAATTCATTTTCATTTTAACAATAAATTCACATCATCCATGCTAAAGCCCCATCACAGTGCAGCCTATAATGATGTGAATATAATGATGTGAATATACAAAGTAAAATCAACCTAGGTATATTAGTAATAATATTTTTTGCATAATTATAAGGACCTACTGTATACGGTATGCATAAATGAATCCAACGTGACCAATAGAGGGTCGTAGCTGCTAACCAATAGCACAGCTCTTTTACTTTGAGTCACGTGTCTTTTTCGTCCAATAAGAGCAAGGCTAGTCCGCGTTCCGGGCTGGCTGTCATTGCCTTTCATGTGGTAATCGTTGGGCCATTAACACCCTGCTGTGAGACCTGTCTGCGGCTCGTGATTCGCCTCCGGGCGAGTTAAGTGTAATCAAAATTGTTAGTTTTGATTCTCTCAAGCGCTCAAAATCAGACGAAAGTTAGGCAAGTCCGTGGACGATTAGGGACGAGTTCATTGTCACAAATCCCCCTTTTCGTGCTGTGACTATGACAAGGTCAAGGCAGTCATCCTGGAAAAATATGAAATCAACCCAGAGACATACAGGCAGCGCTTCCGGTCGACACACATGCTAGCTGGTGAGTCACCCAAAGAGCTCTTCACCAGACTGCGGGAGCTGTATGAGAAGTGGACACGTCCACAGGCCCACACCAAAGAGCAAATCAACGACATGCTCATCCTAGCATGGCGGCACGGCGTGGTGCAAGACCACACCAGATGGCCGGGGCAAGAGACGACACAGCTGGGCGGCCCGGTAAGTCTGAGGGTGGTTGGCATGGTGGTTCCACTGTTAAAAGCCCTAGACCTGTTAGCGCTGATGTCAAATGTTTTTACTGTGGTGAGGTAGGGCATATAAAACCCAAGTGTCCCCACAGAAAATCCAAAGTATCTGCTGTATCCGTTGTCCCTAGTACTAGTGGGGGGGAAGCCACACTAGAGGAGGGGGAGGCCATGACAGTAGTGCGGGTGGAGGGGAAGCAGGTGCAGGCCCTGATTGATACTGGCAGCAGCCAAACCATTGTACGTTCCGACCCAGTATCCCAACACAATACACCCAAAGAAAGGAAATTGCTTATCCGTTGTGTTCACGGTGACGAACGGTCGTACCCAGCAGACAAACTTCCATACCCAGTAGTTTTGGGCAGAGATATCCCGGATCTGGTGGCACTAGCTGATGGCCATAGTTGTAACATGGTAATGACTCGTTCACAAAAGAAAGATAAAAACAACACATGGAATTTGTTACCATTTAAGGCACTAAACTGACTGAAACTGATCCACACCCTGAGCTGGATGGGGAGGTGAATGTTGCCATTCCCTCTGACATAATCCAGGCCCAAAGACAAATCCCTGCAAAACTGTTATTCAGGCTTAATTGCTGATGAAAATGGGGATGCACTTGGCCCCAAATTTAAGCTGAAGGCGGGTATTTTGTATAGACATGGGGAGGAAGGTGAACAGCTGGTGCTACCAAATTCTCTGAGAGAAACGGAAGTTGGTCATGCTAGTGCATGGGCCGGTCATTTAGGCCAAGACAAAACTTGGGACAGAATTGTGCAACGCTTTTATTGGCCCAATATGTATGCTGAAGTGATCAATTTCTGTAAAAAGTGTAAGCAGTGTCAGCTGACAGCCCCAAACAAGAAGGGAGTTAGAGTTCCACTAGTCCCTATGCCGATCATCGATGTCCCATTCAGCAGAGTTGCCATGGATATTGTTGTCCCACTAGAGCGTAGTCGCAAAGGCAACAGATACATCTTGGTCATTGCTGACTATGCTATTAGGTAGGAAGCATTCCCTTTGCGCAACATTAAGGCACGGCAGGTAGCAAATGCATTCCTTCAGTTGGTCACACGGGTGGGAATACCGAGGGAGGTGCTCACAGTCCAGGGGTCAAATTTTACTTCTACCCTCATGAAAGACGTGTACAAATACTTAGGTATAAAGGGCATTAAAACCACACCATACCACCCTCAGACTGACGGGCTTGTTGAGCGCTTCAACAAGACCCTAAAGAGCATGCTCCGCAAGTTTGTCAGGGTCTGACTGGGATGACTGGCTGCCTTACCTCTTATTTGCCACAATCATCGACAGGTTTCTCACCCTTTGAACTCCTGTATGGCCGCAAAGTGAGGGGTCCACTCGACGTCCTGAAGGAGGGAGGGGAGCCAGCGAAGAAGATGAGCGTACTGACCTACGTCCTAAAGATGCAAGACCACATGCAGCAGCTGACTGAGATGGTGCAGGAGAACATGAAGTCTGCCCAGGCCAAGCAGCGGGTACGACGCATCGGCCAGAGAGCGGTCCCTCCAGCCAGGTCAGCAAGTGTTGGTGCTGCTTCCCACTTCAGAGAGCAGCCTCCTTGCAAAGTGGCAGGGGCCATACGTCGTCAAGCAGAAGACGGGGAAAGTCACATACGAGATCATCACACCAGACAAGAAGAAACCCTCATAGATCTTCCACATCAACATGCTGCGGGAGTGGCATGAGAAGGAGCAGCCGGTCAACTGCCTGTTTGCTAGAGCGGTGGAGGAGGAGGAAGAGGCAGAGGAGCACTACTTCCTGGTGCAGCGGGAGGGAGCTGGAAACATCGACCTGAGCCACCTCTCCGAGACCCAGCAGCAGCAGCAGATGAGAGCCGGTGTACCAGAGGGGGTGTTCCAAGGCACTCCTGGCAAGACGGGACTGGTGCAGCATCACATCAAGCTGAAGGCTCCTGGTCCAGTTCGTCTTCCGTGCTACCGCATCCCGGCGCAGCTTCTTCCCAAGATCCGGGAGGAGATTGACGGCATGCTGGAGATGGGCATCATCGAGCCGTCTTCAAGTGAGTGGTCGAGTCCGGTGGTGCTTGTACCCAAGAAAGATGGGTCCTTGCGTTTCTGTATGGACTTCAGAAAGGTAAACTCCATCTCTTCTGTTGATCCATACCCTATGCCGAGAATCGATGACTTGATTGATAGACTGGGCAGTGCCAAGTACCTGATCACCCTTAAGGGTTATTGGCAGGTACCCATGTCCAATGACTGTAAACATTTGACTGCTTTTAAAACTCCTTTTGGATTTTATCAGTTCTGCTACATGCCCTTCGGACTGCAGGGGGCACCAGCAACTTTTCAGCGTCTCATGGACCAGGTGTTGAAGGGGGCGGAGACGTATTCGGCGGCATATTTGGATGATGTCGTCATTCATAGCCGCTCCTTCGACGAACACCTGGTTCATATGAAGGACGTACTGAGGCGGCTGAAGGAGGCCGGTCTGACTGTCAACCCCCAAAAGTGTGCGGTGGCCCAGAAGGAGGTCCAGTACTTGGGCCACGTCATCGGCGGGGGGTTGGTAAAGCCACAGGTGGGGAAGGTCAGCGCCATCCTGGAGACTCCGGTGCCGACCACCAAGCGTCAAGTCCGCTCCTTCCTGGGGGTGGTGGGTTGGTACCGGCGCTTCGTCCCACACTTCTCCACCAGGGCTGCTCCACTGATCGAGCTGACTCGGAAGTCGGCTCCCAACAGAGTGGTCTGGACAGAGCAGTGTTCTCGGGCCTTTGAGGACCTGCGCACCTGTCTGACCACAGATCCCATCCTGCAAAGTCCCGACTTCTCTCAGCCATTCCTGGTGCAAACGGATGCATCCGGGACCGGGCTGGGGGCAGTGTTGCTCCAGGGTCCACCTGGGGAGCAAAGGCCGGTGGTCTACTTGAGCAGAAAGTTGTTTCCACGGGAGTCGAGATACTCCACAGTGGAAAAGGAGGGGCTCGCCATCAAGTGGGCCCTAGATTCACTCAAGTATTACCTCATGGACAAAGACTTTGTGTTGGAAACAGACCATCGGGCCCTTCAGTGGCTTGACAAAATGAAGGACACAAATTCCAGAGTGACCAGGTGGTATTTGTCACTCCAGCCATTTCGGTTCACGATCAAGTACCGTCCTGGCCCTGAGAATGTTGTGGGCGATTACCTGTCCCGAGTGCACGAGGAAGACGTCCACTCTTGAGGGGGGGGGGGGGGGGGGGGGGGGGGTAATGTGACAGAGCGCAATGTGTCTGTCACTTTAAGAGCGGTTCCTCCCGCTTATGGTTTCAATGTTGCCAAGTGCATGGACTAAAACCACAGTTGCAAAAAGACACTCGAAATACAAGCTATGTTGTATATGTTTGCTGTGGGTTTTGTGGGGCTATTCAAGCACATTTTGTGCGGGTACATTTGTTAAACCTTTTAATATTTAAAACCAGAAATGTTTGTTACACACGTGGTCAGAACAAAAGACGCGACACAGGTTTTGAACAGCGCCAGCATTTATTAACGTTTCATTTCAAACAGTAATGTTAAGATTCTTTCAGTGTGCACATTTAACATCTGAATCCTTTTCATGCTGTAGTTAAGTTTAATATCATGGTTAGCCCAAATGTTTGTAGATACTTACCTGTCGTTGTCTTCTGTGGGCAGGACCAAACCAGACTGAAGGTCTGGAAGCGCTTTTCAGTGGTGCTCCGCGATGCGCGGGAAATGTTTAATTAGTCCGGAGAGTATTTAGTTTTAAAACCTTACGTGAGTGTTCTGTGAAATGTTTAAGGTCTAAACATTATTATTATATGGGTATACATATGTGGAAAATATTGACAACTGCTAAAATCTGTCTAGATGCGTTGATTGATTTTAACCCTGTGAAACCTGAACCATGAAAGCAATGAGAGAAAATTCTAATTTTTTGGAATTTGCTTCAATATTGGTCCCTTATAAGAAATGTAAAAAAAAAAATCAAAATTTTGTTAAGGTCACTGAGATATTTGATGCATCATATATGATGCATCAGGCTTTAAAGGGAATGAAAATTCCAATTTCATGACCATTGAAAAATGACTTTTAATGCATTTGCATCTTTTTTTTAATTTAAAAAAGTTGTCAGACAATTTAATTTGAGGATTATCTTAAAATATTTAGTGAGATCCTGCCATTTTTTAAGCCTATCCTTGTTTTAGCAGGACCATATTTTACATTTCCCACAGCCTGGTTGGGTAATTTTTTAAAATCTATGTAAAAACATAGCTGATCGAATGCTTAACAACCTATTTATGAGTGTAATATAGATCATTATTCATTTTTGATGTGTAATTTGAATATATGGGTCCATTACTACAATTGGACCATTTCTCCATTCACTTCAATGCATTTTTTACGAGATCATAATTTCAACATTTTGCATTACATTTTCAAAATCGCAAGTAAAACGTGTTTCTTAAGGCAATATCTTTGTCTTGAAGTAAAACAACTTGTGTGTTTTGTTAAACGATCGTCGTGGTATGCTTTGTAAGTTTCCCTATGGAGCAAATGCATTGATGGCTGACTTCCTGCCACCGCCGGATGGTGCTTATATGTCTCATCAGTTTTAGCACGATCTCTCTGCAACACGGTGTAAAAATATAAACTCTTCCTTGATTAATTGCACAAAGCAAGTGTTCAAATTAAAGGATGTAGAGTTATATTTCGGAAATTTGTACACAAACCTTTTGCAATTTGTCGATATCTCAGCGTCGGTCAGGGAAACCGCTTCTACTCCATTTTTGCATTTTTCGCCGAGCTGTGATCAACTTGTTGTTGGACCGCTGCTCTCTTGTGGCGGTTTCCGCGTACTGCAGGACGTTTGGAAATGACACGCAGGATGTTTTTGAGATGGATTTTTTTTTTGTGTCAGCGTGGAGAGGGCTTTGAATTTGATGAGACATATATGATGCATCCGGCGCGATAGGGTTAATTNTGTCACGACTGTGAGAGAGTCTTTTAAATATGCGCAGCTCGGCTCATTCGAGAGATGGCCGCTGCACTGTGAAGACGCACGTCTTGAGCTCTGTGTGAGTAATCTGACAGAAGAAAGAGTAGCCTAGCTTTCGTGGGCTATTGTCACAATTTTTGTTTTATGTTTTTTCATCAGTGTTTTGTTTGTCCTGTTTGTTGAAATTGCCGGCTTAAGAAAATAAAAGAAAACTATTTTTGCACATTAGTTCCTTGTTTGCCTATCATTCTGACTGACCACTCCACCCGCACGGCACACTCTATTACAGAGGTTACAGGAAAAACAAAATGTAAACCATATATGAAGTACCCATAAGATCACTGAATTCAACATTTGCCCAAGTAGCATTATGTATTACTGTGACTGCATTTCCGTCATCTTCAAGACTGACATTATAGATTACTCAATATACATCTGCAGTTCAAATGGAATGTAGAAAATGGTTTCTAAATGCATGTAGGCAGAGGTAAATTGTTTTTTTTTTCTGAATTTGCAAAACAGGTCCTGAACTAATTCTTGTGTCCCACACTGCACAAAAGCGGGATTCGTGTGGACGACAGTGGACGTCTGAGAAAATGCCCAACTTTCTGACACACCTGGACGCTTGTCACGCTGAGAAACTTGAGGTTTGTGGATAGACATAATTGTCACAAACAAATCTGATCCACAGCAAGCTCTCACAGTTGGGTGCTAATGGCCCAACGATTAGCATATGAAACAGAGCCTGTCTGCCTGCTCACTGGCCTCGCTGGTATTGGACGAAAAAGGCACTTAATGACATGTAAAAGCCCTGTACTGTCTTTATAGCTGACCGTTTTCC
>NW_026945527.1:30000-64728 GCF_034702125.1 Engraulis encrasicolus | reverse complement strand
TCCATGGACTGAAGGCAGCAGGAACACCCAGGTCAACACTGGATTAAAAAAAAAAAGTATTGAATTACAGCAATGCATTACGTTTGCAGTAATACAGTAATGTACAGTAAGGCATTAGTTTGACAGGGGAAAGGGCAGCAATATTTGCTTAGTTACAATGCCAGTAACAGATTGGCAGCTGTAGCATGCATATTACAGAAAATGTATGAGTACTGTACTTGTGCATTAGGCTAACATCCAACAGCTATCAGTCACTAGGGTTCATTCTCTCTTCATCGTTCATGGTTCAGTAGATCTCGCAGCTACCTCATCCTCCTGTCAAGCAGCAGTTAGAATATCTGGGAAAATAAACAAAAAACAACAGTCCATCTGTGCTCACCAGTTTGGGTTGAATGTTGTAAACCTGATGATTTCCTGCCTTAGTACCATGACGTGTTAAGATCGTTTTATTCATTATTTGTATGCCTGTATGTTTACTTTCTACGTAGTGTGACTTGGTGCCTACAAAACTTTGAACAATTCAACTAGTTTGCATGCAGCCACTATTTTTATTTTTTTATTTGTAGTTTATTTGGCAGGGACAATGCAGTGCACATTGTTACAAACATGACATGGCAAAGTAGGCGAGTACATCTATGCAAAAAAAAGGCCTAACCCCCAAAAAATTGATACAAAAGGTTTTTCAACTGATTTTGTTACCTCTAAGTGTCCTTAATAACATACTAAAAATCTAGGAAAATCTGACTTCAGGAAAGGTGTCATTTTCAAGATCAAAGTTTTTTAAAATAAAGGTTACTACATGATAATTACATTGGCATGAACTAACATGTTTTCAGGATCTGTTTGCTTGGAGTGCTGTTTGGGTGGATAAAGACACTACTGCTATGATAATATCCATGTGCTGTTTGTCAGGGCACATCATCAGTGCAGTCATGGTGTCACTAGGTATTTTGGGTCTTTCAGCAGCTGAACTGAATAGACAGGAGCCACTACATGTGTAAGTAGAGGGCAAGGTGAAACGGTTGGTACTGGAGACAGACAATGTCCTGAAAGGACATAGGGCTTTAGCATAGCTTTCGGGTAAGCCAGAGTAGGGCCTGTTGTAGCTTCATAGGCAAGGGTCAGGGCCTTGTATTCAATTAGGGCATGAAAAAGAGGACATGACTGGGAAACTGAGGCTATGTGGTCAGAGAATGATAGATGGTCATCAACAATGACACCTAGATTTATTGTGGCCTTATTTGAGGCAACAGTAGCAGAATCCATATTGAGCTCGATATCATGGCAACCTAAATCTTTGGCTGGGATCACCAGCAGTGCATTTGGGCGAGGCCCAACTGAAGGTTGCATTCCTTCATACTTGTGGATAGTTCAGAGAGGCAAGCGGAAATGTGTGTGACCGTGGAGTCATCTGGCACAAAGTAACTGTGACTGTCATCGTTGTAACAGTAGTATGAGAAGCTGTGAGAACAGATAACATGGCCCAGTGATGTGGTGTACATGGCAAATAGGAGTCCCAGCACCAGCCCTTAGGACACCTCTGTGGAGAGGCTATGATTTGAGGACAGCTGACCTTGCCCTTGATACATGCTAAGAATGATACCACCAGACTCAAAGAATGTCTGGAAGAACTTGAGACACATAAAACTCAATTATTTATCTAAGAGAGATGTTAAATAATCATGTTTTGAAAAAAAAAATGCTAGCTGGTGTGTCTGTACAAAGATTTTTAGATTTACTACAAAACAAAAAGAGATGTCCATAATCTCTTCTGAAGATATCTTCTGGCTTACTAGAAACAAAATAAAAGAGTAATTTTGAGCTTGGCTTTTTCAGATTTTGAGGTTTTGCATTTTGAAATTTAAAGCATATTTAATTATATATAGTCCAATTACCATATTAAAACTTTTTCAGAAAACTTGCAATACATTTTTTTCTCACAAATATGTGAGTAATCACCGGATTAAGTTTCATGGTGATATCGGCAAGCTACATTTTTTGGCCTATTCACCTGGAGTGTCTCTTCACCCTTATAATAAGCCTATGGCAGCCATGTTGAAAAAACTCATTTCCCAAAGTCAGATTTTACTAGATTTTTAGTATGTCATTTAGCAGGTCCAATAGTAATAGAATCCATAAAAAAACCTTTTGTATCAATTTTTTTGGGGTTAAACCCTAAATGTACTCGCCTAAAGCCATGACACAACTTGCAGATGTGAATACATGGAAGGTTTATAGCTAGATAGCTAATTTGCAACCTCAGTCCCTGATCAGGCTACCTACTCTAATAATACATATAAATCATCTAAAAGTACAATTGTACAATACAGTATACAAGACAATAATAAGCCAACTTGAAACATGCTCCCTATAATATAAAAGCCTTGTGCATTAAGAAAAAAACAAGATGATGATGGTGACCTATATATGCTGTGTGTGTGTGTGTGTGTGTGTGTGTTATGATTACATTTTTGGTTTTCCTTCAGCCAGTGTTTCAGTTGTCTGTTAAATGTTTTAAACTCTGTTTGGATTTTTATTACAGTTGGTAAACTGTTCCACATTTGAGTTCCAATAACTGAGAAACTAGACTGACCAAAAGAAGTTTTGCGCACCTCTGCAATGCAGTTACCATTCACTGCTCCTCTGGTGGCCGCTCTTCTTGAGCTTATTTTTGTTACAAATGGACACAGTACAACAGGAGCAATATTGTTTGCACACCCTTACGGAAGGAAAATATACTGCAATATACTACAATTTATACTGCAATACATTAGAAAATATATCACAATATATCACCAACACGCTCATATATTTGAAAATATATAGCAATATATTATTGAACAACATATTACTATATATTGATCCATATATTTTAAAATATATGGCTGGCAAAACAAAAACTTTATTCCACTATTCAGTCTGTATTTCTTGATGTTTTTAGTTCAGCAAGCACATTTTGCACGACATTGGACATTTACTCGACATTATAAAGTCATTTTAGGTGGACCATATATGGCCATATATAATAATATATTGATCAATATACAGGAGTCTCTGATTGAATCATCTCAGCTCTCATATCACGTATGACGCGCCTACGTCACGTCGTCACAACCTGAAGCCAAAGTGGCGAGAGAGCCGTCTCGGCTCGAGCGCGGTCCGGATTTTAGCTCCACACTGTCGCCAGCCAGACTCCCCACCACAGTGACACAAACCAACCAGCCGCCTCGAGGTAAGTTATAAAGTTATAAGTTTGTTAATTTGTTAACATAAATACACAAGCATATAGTCTGAAACGTCTACAGTGGTTGATGTGCAAAGTTTAGCCAAGTGGTTATCGAAGTTGGATGTTTGTTCATTTTTCCCCCCAAGGACTAGAAATACGTTATTTTTTTTGAATTTCCCGCGCTACCAAGCTATTGTAAGCTTACTACTAGCGATATTTGCGTTGTCGAAATGGTGTGTAGTTCTCATTGACAGTAGGTCTGGTTCTACACATCTTGAAAACGTAAACGTAATACTTGGGTCGATATTATATGGTTGTAGTGGTCAATTTCAGGTGAGCCCACTTTATTTGGCTTGTCAGAGAACGTTAGCAACATCTATCTGGCTAATACTGCTGAGCCCCAACGTCAGCCTAGAAAGCCAGGCCTCAGTTAATTAGCCGCCTAGCTTACTCGGCTAACGCAAGGGAATCAAAGCAGAAGTGAAGTGCGACAAGATCTAAATGCACATCCCTAACTTGTTTAAAAAATGGGCACTACAGTATAGTATAACGAGGCAATGTCCTGCATTATTTTTGGTAAAGCATAGCTGTTGCTGCTTCGGTTTTCCCATTGTGGTAACATCAATAGGTTTTTTTGAGTAACTTGCTCACGAACTAACTGCACTGTCCCGTTCTTGTAGAGGTTAACGAAGCCTTGTCGTCAAATTGGTGAATTTCAAAACGGTAGTCTACACGTCGTTGTCTTCGGCTACTCTGTGATATTTCGGAGTTTGCTTTGCTCACAGCAATTGCATTCATTGAGTCATGTTGGTGTTCATGTTTACTCTTAAACGAATGCGCGAGTCATTCTTGTTCATCGGAATTCATTCTCGCCAGTTACATGCATGAGTTTAAGTCTTCCTTCGCTTCATCATCTTCATAAAAGAGTGCCTTCGTGCCAAGAACAGACGTGCAACTGTTAACGATGCTGGCTGCTGCGATTTCAATGTCTTATCTTCCCTGTTGTCGGGACGAGACACAGAGTGCCACTACGACGCTCTGCCACTGCGAGCTAGAATGCTGTAGTTCCACCAGTCTACCGAACTCCCCCCCAGATTTCGCTCACAATTCTGACAATGATATAGAAGTGATGAGCTTGGTGGGTATCCTTGTGCCTATTTAAGGTTAAGTGTGTGAGTGAATGTTAATTTTCTGTTGCTCTTTTAACTTTTTTTGCAGAGGTTGCTGAAGAGGTATGCAGCGATGGTCTGGAGGAAAAAATAGTCACATGGACTGGTGTGCATTCCAGTACTTGAAATGGTGAGCAATACTGTGCCTTTACTATGCTGGTGATCATGCACTAAATGGGGAATACATCTATCTGAACTTTGGGAGGAGTTTCATGACTCCCTTGGTGCAAATATAATCGTTTCAAAAAATCCTTTATACCTCATTCAATCAAGCTACTGAATAAACCGGGAATAAGAGAGATTGAGTGGGACAAAATTGACCTCTGCAGCTAGTGTTGGTACTGCTGGTGGGGATGGAAGCTAGGGTAAAAGTTGGGAGGGGGATATGTAGACATGAATGTATCCCTGTTTTTATTATTTTTATGTTAATTATGGAATGGATGTAACCTAGTTATTTATTGCAGGGTGAAGGTGTGGTTGGTTGTAGGACGGTGTGTGTGTGTGGGGGGGTGGGGGTGGGGGGGGGGGGGTACTGAGGTGTCGGGGGAGGGGGGGTTTGTCTGGACTGGATGGGTCAGGGGCAGTGGGTTAGGACATCCAGATTTAGAGTTTACTTGAGCTACATTATTAACTGCACATTGAATGTGTGAAACTTGCTGATGTAACATGTTACATTCAAGGGTTCATTGGGCTAAATGTGGTTAAAATCATTGACCTGGGTTTACAAAGCTGGGCAATGTTGGGCACTTGTTTCAGACTATTGAAAGGAAGGAGTATGAGAATGTAACACAATGCTTAACATGAAAAATAAAACCCTTCATGAACCAACGGTGTATTTGGCCCCAAACTAGTGGCATACCCTTCAAGTTTCAATGGGTTAGAGAGTTAACATTCTTTTTACTTTACTTTTGCAGATGCTGTTGCTCAGGCACATCCAGGTGCGAGGATGGGGGAGATCCGGATGTCGCTAAATAAAAGAATCTATGAACTGCTTCACCAATAGAAAAAGAAGTCCATGGACAGGCCTATGAGCCCTCTTGTTGACCTTGAGTGACTGAGGCTGCGGGCGGTCTGCCCCTGAATTCACCTTCACTTTCTTTTCTTTTTAAAAAAAAATATATCTGAAGGTGTGTGTGTGTGTGTGCGCGCGCGCGGGTGTGTGTGTGTGTGGGCGCTGGCACGCGTATGTGTTTGTGTGTGTGCGCGCGTGTGTGCACGCGTGCATGTGTGCCAGTGCTTTATGCGAGGTGTTTCGCTTACCGGCCACAGCCACAGTTTTTGTTTTGTTTTCTTTTTGTTTTATTTGGGTTTTTTTTTTTTTTTTTTTTTTTGAATATTTCTGCTTTTTCATTGAGTACAAGTTACTGGCCAAAGTGGGAGACTGAAATTGTTACTGGCCACAGGCAAGTTTCACCAGCATTTGGCCTGTTGGCCGGTGTCGTTGTCAAGTCGTTTCCCTGCCTGTCTGCCCCTCTGTCTCTGCATGTGTGAGCGGTGGTGTTAAAGGGTCGGTTGGTTTCATGTTTTTAATAAACCAATGTCAACAGTTGAATGAATTGAATTGATGTTTGGTCATTGTTGTAATTACATTACTTCATAAATGCCTTGTATAAAGTACGTTGCAGTATATTGTGTAGTGTAATGCAATACATAAGTCAATATATGATTTAATTAATAAGCCATGTACTATGGGATATAATCCAATATATGTAACAGTATACTTTACAGTATAATGCAATACATAAATCAATATATGATTCATCAATAAGCCATATATTATGGGATATAATTCAATATATGCAGTAATATACTGTACAGTATAATGCAATACATTAATCAGTATATGATTCATCAATAAGCCATATATTATGGGGTATAATTCCATATATGCAGTAATATACTGTACAGTATAATGCAATACATAAATCAATATATGATTCATCAATAAGCCATATACTATGGGGTATAATTCAATATATGCAACAATATATTGTACAGTATAATACAATACATAAATCAATATATGATTTATCAATAAGTCATATACTATATGGGATATAATTCCATATATCCAACAATATATTTCACAGTATAATGCAATACATAAGTCAATATACGAAAACGGCAATAATGTCTATATTCTCGTATACCGCAAAATATATCACTTTATATTGTGTAATATACTGCTGTACAATATAAAATGATATATTGGCAAACAATATATTGTAGTATATTATAATATATTTTCATTTCATATATTCAAAAATATATTTTCCTTCCGTAAGGGCATTTAAAAATGAGTTTAAGAAAAGAGAACTTCATAAAATTCTCAAAGCTTAAGAGGTTATATTTCTTTACTATGAGGCAGTGGTGCCACGTTATTGGTTTCTGGTCCAGTATCTTTAATGCCTGTTTATATAATGATAAAATAGGTTTGATTGATGTCTGGGAGGCTTGGCTCCATACAGTAATACAGTAAGATAGGTGGGACAGTATCATGGCATGAAAGAACAGTAAGGCTGCCTTGACAGGTATGTGATGCCTTATCATTCTAAAACAGTTCAAGTTTGTTCGAAGTGTTGTGGTAAGTTTCTTAATGTGTTTATTAAACTTAAGCTGAGAGTCTAAGATTATTCCTAAAAATGTAAATTCTTCAACTTCGTCTATTGTGTCCTGGTCAATTTTGAAGTCCCCCTTACAGTGGCCTGATGTGTTTTCACATAGACCTTAAAATAATCTCTGTAAAGGGAGATCATACCATATGCTTACAACAACCAAAGTGCTGCGCATAGAACAAACAAAATATAATAATAATAATAAGAAGAAGAAGAACGACACAACAGGACGCAGTTTAAGTGCTGGCTACAACGCTAATCTGCCAAAGTGATATGATACGACAGTCATGTAGTCAAGCTACGAAAAGCTCTTCCTGCCGTTTGTTTTCAATTACCAAACAGCTAAAAACTAGACCGTTCAAAACTGTAATAAATAATAAATTACCTTGGCTGATATCCCATGTAGGCTAGTGGGAAGAAGTGCACCTCGATTCCGCCTGTCAAACTGTCCTCCCAGGTCTCTTGACTGGCGCGAAATTCGGGACAAACACACACACAAGCACGCATACACACACACACGCACGCATGCACGCACGCACGCACACAAACACAAACACCCACAAACACACGGTGTTGAAGGTGAAAAGGTTTCAGGAGCAGAGCAAATGGGTCAGTGTGCCAGCAGCACCACCTGAGTTAATATTCGATTTCGAACCACATTACTGCTTCGTTGTCCTCACCGATGAAATAAACGTCACCACATGTTATCATCAATTGGCCAATCATTGCCAAGTACTTTACATCGTTTTCATAGCCTATTGGCTGAACTGTATACACTTCAAATGTCGTGAAGTAACGCGCGACAATCTCCCGCCTTCATTGACAGTCGGCTAACCAGCTGTAAGCGACGCTACTGTAAACACGACTTCTCGTCAAGTTTTTTCCGCCTCTGAAGTGGCCTAAATATGTTGTCAACACATATGGGATAACAGCGACAGTGAAGACAGCGAAACTGGTGGATTATCCAGTGGGAAAGAGTATGACATCTTGGACCGTGAGCATGTCATGTGACATGTCCGACACTGAGGAAGAAGAGAAGTGAGTAAAAGTTTTTTGATGTTCTGCTTGTGTTTGCCAGTCTAGTTGCAGCCATCAAAACCGCATGATTACATGGGATTGAAGTCCGGACAGATTGTTTTATGTGCGGTGCCTTTACCAACTCTCTTACAACTAAAATAAACTGTGGTTTTGTGCCTTTTTACATCACTGTTTATCTCGCTCTATCTCGCTGGCACCGAGTAGCCCAGGGGACCATTCCACCAATCGCGGTAAAAACAGCGGCGCTAATCCATCTAAATCTGGGTTGAGGTAGCGGCATCTTAAACTTAAGCCTCAACCAGTTCCTGTAACTCAGATCAGCTGCGCGTAGTTTTGGTTAACTCAACCCAGCTAATCAAACCTTGCGTTCGGCGATTGGGCGGGGTATTTAAGGAGACCAGCACATCGATTGTCGATCTAGAGATCAAAATGTCTAAGGTAAGAGCTGACTTTTTCAATTCTGCCGAGCAGACTCTGCTTCTCCAACTGTACGAGGAGAAAAAAGATGTCATCGTACAAAAAGGAAACACGGTGGCAATTACTAAGGCCCGTGACAGGGCCTGGCAGGACACTAATCCTTTTTCCATCCAATTCTGAAGCGACTTGTACCTTGTGTCGATTTTATTTAAAGCGACACAAGTCGCACCAGAACCGTTTTCCATCAAAAAAGTACTTGAAGCGCATTGAAGCTACGTCACAATGCCTCTCGTTAATCCACATATTTCTGTCGCGCTTGGTCGTTTTCCATCCACTGCGTCGCTCTTTTAGAACGTTTGTGCCAAAAGAAAAATAGACTTTATCGCGCGTGAGAATATAGCCTTGACCGACAAAACAAGATGGACAGTCTACGTGTCGTGTTATTAATAATCAATATACTATCCGCAATAATTGTGATCAGGAAAAGGATGACAGTCCGGAGAAGGCGACTCGCATGTTTGTGGTGGGAGATGGACGTGCCAACATAGCCTACGGAGCGTCAGTTTGACAGATTTTCGAGTTAGCAAACATCTGTTTCGAGAGAGGTATGTGTGCTTGTAGAGCCACATATGAGGCCTGACCCTGCGAGCAGGGAGAGCAGAGGTGGTGTCGTGCCAAAAAGCGAGTGCCTGCCAAAACACGAGTGCCCTCATTGAAACCAATGACATTTTTTGTCGTTGGGGAAACGGGTGGCAATAGCACTTTTTAAGTTAGCTTTAGGCACTACAAAACAATTGCAATTTTACAAACAGCCCCTGGCAAAAAAAAGTATGTGTCCTGTCGTGGAGGATGTTCATTCAGTGATTTTAGGGTTTTATTTATTTATTTATTTATTTAAAGAAAAATGATGAATCACAGACCCAACCCAAAACTGCCTTGTCAGACAGACACAGAGCAGCATACAGGCCATCATACTACAGTAGGCCTAGACCCGTGAGAGCAACACCTCCCCGCCCTCCATGGCCAACCCCTGTACCTGTCCTGTCTGAAAAGGACTAGCTAACATCAACTGAATGAACATCCTACATGACAGGTGATTTTTTATTTTGTCTGAGGTTGTATGCCTATCACATGGTAAAATTTGCAGTCTCAAGTCAACACTGCTTAGAGCATATGGTCCCACTCATTTTAGTGTTAATGTACTGTTGAATTAACACTTGAAGAGTTGAATTTAACATTATAAAGCAGAGGAGAAGATCCCGAGTCAGCTGAGGAGGACACTGAGGCAGCGGCAATAAGAGATACCCTGATGCGTCACCTGATGCGTCACCTGATGCGTCACATGCATTTGTGAAAGACCACAGAATTCACATCAAGTGAATATGTATATTATAAACAAACAAACAAACATGGGCATTTTTCACAAAAATGCATTTAATAAATATTCATAATTAGTATTAAATATTAAATAACATTAAATGGTAAGCCCACTTGGCTGCTTGAAGAGGCAATGGGCGGGTTATTCTGATGCTCCAAACTGGCGCTTGACGGACGTTCTCAGAGAAGTTAGCATCTCTCCATCTTCCTCCTCCTGCCTCTTGCCTTTTCAGTAAGTCCGACAGCTGCTGACTCTATGCAGCTAGTACAGACTTTTTCTTCAGTGGCCTGCGAAACAGGCGACTACCTCCTGCTGCAGCTGGGGTGGGGCCTGGGGGCTCTAAATCCTCCATGGTCACTTGTCCACTGTAGTCTTCTATTACATGAGGAAACGCATAAAATACAAACACATTTAATTAAGTTATCCGAGACATGGTATTACACTAGAGGTTTTTTTAATCCAAGTTAAAGGGTGTCAACTAAGCTGGAACATATTAGCCTGAAGTAAGCGTGAACATATTCAGTTCCAATGATTTAATGGATGTCAGTGTTAAGAATATTTTGAAGCTGTTTATCAAAATGACACCTCAACCTCTGACAAGAGAAAAGTGAGTACACCCCTATTTGAAAATGCATAGAAAGGTCTTCAGTGAGGCATGATTTGGTTCAGTGTCACAGTGCTTTGGACCATTTCTTGTGGACTGATAAGCCCAAGATAAACAATTTTGTTTTAGATGGTGTCAAGTACGTGTGACAGTACCCAAGTGAGTAGTTTGAAGACAACAGTGTGTTATGCCTCTAGTGAGGCATGGTACTGGTACTGACATGGTTTGACATGAATGCTGCCAACATTTGGATGCTTACAATACAGGTAAGTTAAAGTGAATAAAGTCCTAAACACTACTTGTCTTCTGTTAAATTGAATAGTGAGAGCGTAACTTTTCGACCCTCAGGTCTTAATCAGGCAAAGTGCATCCTTGACAAGCAGAAGGCCTACCAGCACTATGAGTACCAGTGATGAAAGAAGTGCAGGGCATAGTGTCAGTGTCAGACAAGTCACCTAGAGGCAGTGACCGAGGCAAAAGGTTACTCCAGCAGGAGACCTTTTGCATATGTACTATTTAAACATGATGTCCCCCAATGGTCTTATTGAAGATTTTGACATCAAACCATTCTTGTACATCTAAATTTAACAAAAGAGAAGCAGTGTTGCAGATTTTATTCACTTCACGGGACTATTCTATTACTCTTTCACTGGATTAATACTTTTATTGTCCTGCACCTGACTCTTTCTGGGCATTTTCGCATAGGGGTGCCGGAGTACTCACTTTGGTCAGATGATGAATTGTTTAAAAAAAAAAAAAAAAAAAAACAGAGAAATGTGTAGGCTACTCACTTTTGTGATAGGCCTAAACAATATTAGCATGAATAACATGACATTCAAAAGCATGATGATCCTGACTTACCAGCACCCTCTTCTTCCTCATCATCCCCTTCATCCTCTTTCTCGTCTTCCACACCAGATTGGTCATCAGGGGGAACTATTTGTACAGAGCCAGACGAACAATGTAAACAGTGAGAAATCGTTTATCAGATCCATAGCTTCATTAGCAAAAGTCAGTCCTCGTCTTTCTGTTTACTTAGCTACTGCGCTATGTCTGTCTGAGTATCGTCTCCTGTTTGATACAAACATATCATTACTTGTGCGAGCGATATACGAGGGGGGAAGATTACAAAGTAGACCTAGAAGACATTTATGTAAACAGCTGTACTACCTGGAGTCTTTTACGTGACACCTGAGGAGGGCTATCTATTAGCAAGTTTACAGTAGCCTAGCAAGTTCCCCTTCGGATAAAGTAGCCAGGTTAACACTAGCCTACATCAACAACAATTAATCCACTCACCGGTGCTGTCAACAGCAGAGGACCTCGCAACCACGACCGGTCTGGCACCCAGTAGCTAGCTGGTCAATTTCTTCGAAAAAATCAAAACAGCGTTTTCCCCCAGCCCCATTCCTTGACGCCTGCCTTTTCTCGACCAAACTCAGCTTTCAAATTCTCGCGCATATAATAACAGCACTGCGCATGTACGAACTTCCTACGTCGCTTTAACGCTTTTCCATCAATTTTATGTCGACTTATCTCTAGCCAATCCACCTTTTTAGAGCGATATAAATGAGGTCGACAAAGCTGGCGTTGAAGCGACTTAACCGCTTTTCCATCACTTGTGTCGCATCAACTTTTTAATGCGCATTATTTTAAAGCGACTTTATATTGGATGGAAAAAGGATTATTGCCGACCGTTTAAATGCGTACGTTGCGTTTCAACAGTCAATATGTGTCATAAATGAGCTTCCCCCCTACATGTTAACCCTACGAACGAATAATGTACTCTGAGTGAAATTGGCAAGGCCATTTCCATTTTTGCTAGTGAATATGTATTTTTTTTTTAACTGTCTCCCCTGCTCACTGTATTGAAATCTCTGTATTGAAAACTTGGCGCCTCCTGTTTGCGATGGAGTAGCGGTAACGCTGCTGCGTGCCATGCGGGCGACCCGCGTTCGAATCTGCCCTGCAGCTTATCTGACCCATTATACGTTTACCCAATTTGCCCTTTGTTTTGTGAAGTGGTTGTTTTCATTTGACTCTACAGTGTGCTGTCTGGCTGTAAGGTAACCTGCAAAAAGAAAAAGAAAAGAAGCCATTTCCAATGTCACACATTCCATTAAACCCAGGTAATTTGGAGGCTCACCCACTAGCCCCAACTAATTGATTTTGGTTTGATTTTGGAGCAGAAGTGGTGTGAACACTGTTAAGCGGACTGCCCTGCAGGTTAAGACAAAGCACAAAAACATCCTGCAGAGTGGTAAGTAGGCCTATTGGTCATAATCACATTCTCATTCAATGAGTTAAGTAATGCTGTCCACATTGTCCCTTAATATCATTCCAAACAAACTTCAGCATCCAAAAAGAAGGCACAATCCCAGGCCACAGGTGGTGGGAGCCCTCCCCAAAACCTAACGCCGGCTGAAGATCTGGCCTTGGCCCTAAACCGAGGCCGGCCGCTGGTGGAGGGAATCCAAGGAGGGTCCTCATCAGAACCAGTGTCCCCATCCACTCGCAGGTTATATGTTGGAGGTATTATTTTATCTACTGCTTGGCTGAACTGTGAGCAGGATTTTCCATCTCTAACTGTTTGTCTGCTGTTCATTTAGTGACTGAAGGGGGAATTCATTTGTAGGACCCTCCTGAACATCCCTCCACCAGCTCGGATCCTCATGCCGGTTCAGCGCTACCTGGCCAATACGTGAGTAATGATCAGCTAGGCTACAGCCTATTTCCCCATGATTGGTCGTCCCATTTGTAAAGCCTTTAATGTGTCTGCCAGGAAACAGACCCAGAGATCGGATGATGAGGAGACTGTGACCGTGGCAGATCTTCCATTCACGCCACAACAGTCCAGCAGCAGGAACGAAGTAAGGCCACTAATGAGCTATCCTATTTCTAAATTCAAACCCAAATCTGCCCCTTTTCACCATTGTCCCTCTTTCACAGGATGTGCGCTCCATCTATAAGCGCCACCTGCTGCTGGACATGGAGTACAAGAAGATTAAGATAGCCAAGGTCCAGCTGGAAATGGAGCGGGTCCAGCTGGAGATTAAAAAACTAAAAAAAGAGGTCAGTTTGAAGGGACCCAAGTCCTCAATCATTCACTCCTTTGACATTTTTTATCATGCCTATCGGCCTAAGGATGATATATAGCCTACTGCCTACATCACAGATGCAAGACTTGATGTACGTTTTATCTACATAATGCTCTTTTCTCTGTTCTCCACAGCTTGGTGAAAATGAATAAAATGTGAACAACACAATCCCCTGTCCTTGTTTCTGTGAAGTTTTGTTTGACAAATCACACATTCACTTGGTCAATCCAAAATGTGTTAGGGCCTCCACTGGTTTCAATACACACCCACTTCAATGTAAAACAAGTGTTGAAACATTACATATGAAATGCAGTGCCTCTGATAAATGCACCCCCCTTTCAATTGTTCACCTTTGGATACTATTGGCTTGTTTTAAAAGACTTGTAATTCTTAATGAATGATTTCGAATTAAAATGGCTTGCCCTTTGTGTTTTCTTTGATTTTAATACAGAATTAGGTGTTTGCATGCCATTTCCCATGGTATTAAGCCTTATTCACAATTACATGGAGTTAAATCAGAATTAAGGGTGTCATGTAGCCGAGACGTAGCAAGTGAATTGCTTTCATGAAAAGGCTCATGAAAATAGCGAACCTAACGTGGCAGCACCATTTCTCATTGTGTGAGTATTATACAAGTGAAAGAGTAAGCCATCATGGAATCATCACCCAGTGTAATGACATTGTAGGTACATATTCTACTGCCTCCAAATAAGAACTACACACATGCAGTAACCTGATTCATCTCCTGCATTAACACAGATGAAGGTGGACATATGAAACTGGCAGCCCAGGTGCTAAAGTCATGCACTACATTAACTTCACAATTTGCCATATTTCAGCTATACATAATCACAGAGAGTGTAATGGTTTAGATCAGTGTTTCCCAACCAGGGGTATGTGTACCACTAGGGGTACGTAAGCACACTGCAGGGGGTACTTGGAAAAATGTTATTTTTATATCAAATGAATGGGGCAGTCACATAAGGATGGAGAAAGTGATATAGAACATGAATTAGGGGGTACTCATGGAACAACTAAGAGGTTTAGGGGGCACGTGAGACAAAAAAGGTTGGGAAGATTAACAAAGGCTGGTGAGGTACTCACATACATTTGTAGCTGAGTGGAATGTGACACTACATCCCATACCCAAGGTTCATGGTTCAAATCCTCCTCATGGTATTGTCAATTTGTAAATTTTAGGCCAAACACTCAGCAATTGATATATATTTCTCTCAGTGTAAGGTTTACAAGTGCTTCTGTAGCCTGGGAACCCCAATGACAATAGATAATTGCTAATTTGGATAACATTGATTGAACCTCATTAGGGCACAGGCTGCTGTAAACAGGTGCAAGATTACCTCCGTCACACTACATAAGCATAGCCTGAACACTTTAGATGTTAACATACAGCCATGGCCTGTCCATTTCTGAATGAGGACATTGTGGATGAAGGGGCAAACATAGTCCGCAGGGCACTCATTCCACCTGTACCTAGAGTATTTAGGAACAGGAATGATCCCTTAGCTGCCTCTGATGATTATCTCTATGGAAGATACAGGTTCAGTCGGCAGGGCCTTGTATACCTGACCAACCTGCTAGATCCTTACATTGCTAAGTACACCCGGCGCAGCAGAGCCCTTTCCTCTGTGCAGTCTGTCTGCATTGGCCTGCGATTTTTTGCGTCGGGTACATTTCTGTACACTATAGGTGACGCAGAGGGACTGGCAAAGGCAACTGTGTGCAGGGAAATCCGTAAGGTGTACCTTGCCTTAAAAGCACACATTCATCACCTTCCCAGGACATCTTCCAGAGCAGAGGATAAAGGAAGCTTTCTTTTCCGTTGCTGGTATGTCACATTAGGCCTATGCCAAATGTAGCCTAGCTAATGCATGTGACTAATGAACTTCCCTTTTCCAGGCTTTCCAAATGTCCTGGGTGCAATAGATTGCACCCATGTGAAAATTATAGCCCCTCCAGGTCCCGAAGAGAGGGATTACATCAACCGAAAACGGTTTCACAGCCTTAATATTCAGGTAGGCCTATGCATTAAGGTCCCACACGCATATGAAATTATTCACAAGTAACTGACTAGTAATGATGCGATTCACATGTTCTTCCTTTCAGAATTCAGCTCTTGATGACAAGAGTAGTGTACTTAGGCTTAGTAGGCCAATATTCCTGTAGGCCGTTTGGTCCAATAATTGTGATTCTGGGATGCTAATGTCATGCAACTGCATTTCACCTTGATGGTCTGTCAATCACTTCTCAATTGTGTTGGCAGATGATCTGCGATGCCAGCTTCCTGATCACGAACATTGAGGCCAGATGGCCTGGATCTGCCCACGATGCCCGTATTTACAGGGCATGTACATTGTCCCACAGATTTACACAAGGTAAGAGATGAATATCAAGACGAAGTGTCACCCTCATATGGTAAACCTTAATGTTCAACTACTCTTTCTGTCTTGCAGGGGAGTTCAATGGGATCCTGCTGGGGGACAGGGGCCCCTCTTCCTCACCTCCTGATTCCATATTCAGATCCGGGGACAGCTTCAGAGAGGGCATTCAATCTGTCACACAACCGCACAAGGGCCCGCGTGGAGATGATGTTTGGGCAACTGAAATCTCGCTTCAGGTGCCTTAAGGGCTTACGTGTCACTCCACGACGGGCCTGCGACATATGTGTTGCTTGTGCGGTATTGCATAATATTGCCAACCTCCGGAAAGAGAGGATGCCCTTGGTGGGGATGGAGGAGCAGTGGGACCAGATTGATCCTGCGGCTCTTCATGGGGCAGATGGGCGATGTGTCCGTGACGCATATCGAGACAGATATTTTTAGTTGGTTTACAATGGTGTGATTTAGTTAGTTTTCAATATTGTGGAGTGATTTTATGATTTCTATTTTTGTGCCTTTGCCCTTCTCACCTAAATAAAAGGTGGACTATCATCACCATCATTTGTCAGAGTGTACTTTGTCAGCTCCTAATGTCAGAAGCTGTAGGCCTAGCCTATGCTACACAGAGGAATGGCCTTGCATTTGAGGAGACTACAAATGTAGACTACAATGGACAAACACAAACCACACTAGAGGTGCACCGAAAATTCGGCCGCCGAAAATATTCGGCCGAAAACGCAAAAAAAGACACTTTCGGTTTTCGGCCGAAAGCCAATTGAGCGGCCGAATCGGAGGCCGAATAGAAAATGAATTGAAAATGGGCATTAATTAAACTAATTTCAGTTCTACTCTAACATTTGAAGACATCAAATACACATTTATTTTCTTTCCAAAACATGTCAAAACATTTGGATGTGCATTTCTGCCAAAAACACTATTGGAAATTCGATGGCCACTATTGGAATGTTATTCAAAAATCGGAAAAAAAGACGTGCGTTTGCTAACTGAGGGACTCCCACTGTCATCCCTTGAGACGTGTAGCCTAAATTCCGCCGACGTATCATAAAGAGTTCAATACTTATTTACAGTGGCCTTCCATCTACAGCACCAGGGGGGAGCAATAGCTAGAAAATGCTGTCGAGTGTACACCTCTGAACGTCCAGCAGCACGTTCACTGGAAGAGGAGTCTGTGCGTCCGTGACAAGAAATATTTATCATTCCCTTACCCTCCTTCCATTCTCGTGGCACGGCAAAGTAAACCCCACTGAACAGCTGTTCGCTAGTTGGGCTGCATTAGAACTAGTTAGCAATTGACATTGTTGACAGAGAGTATCCCGATTCGCACGGCTACAGGGGGTGGCTTTTACAAAGTTTGTTTTACAAATCCGAAGCAACGCCATATGAAACGACCCCCAAATAGTTGCAGATTATAGTGTAGTAAGCCAGATAAAATCGCCTCAGCTAAGAGTGCTCAGCTAGTTTACTTCGCTTGTTAGCTTATCAGTATTAGCGTTAGAGATATTGAAATAACCTGCCATTGTTGACACTGACTGACAGCTACAAGTAGCTTACCTTGCAGAAGTTTACGCTGGCCAAATCAGACGCAAATTGATGTGACATTATTCCCGAACAGTTACAGATGACAGTCCATGTTTACAAAACCATCACCAATTGCAGATTTACAGTGTCAACGATTTATTTATGAATGCCCAATGCCCATTCCCGAAATGCACGAGATGCGTGGCTTCTCCCTGGCTGTGTGTGTGTCGTGTCGGCGGGGGGCGGGACGCTTTCATACACACTCGCCTTACGAGTTGGAAATGAAAGATGAGCATCGTATCTAGACCTACCAGAGAAATTAGAATACAGGGGAGCTACTGGGTTAATTTAATGTAACCCTGCAGTACTTTTCATTTGTCACTTAACACTGCTAGGGAGGCCAACACAGATTTTTTTTTTACTGGCTGGATTTTTTTTATTCGACAGGACTATTCTAAATTCGAAAGGAAAACGAATACTTGAACATTCGAATATTCGTGCACATCCAATAAACAATTATTTCAGCAATATTCAAAAATAGTGAAAAACCTAACTTTTGATCACTTTTGACTGAACTGTAATATTCGGTTTCGGTTTCGGTATTCGGCCAAGTGATTAATTATTTTTCGGTTTCGGTTTCGGCCACAAATTTTCATTTCGGTGCACCTCTAAACCACACCATAGCTAAATGGACACATAGCCTATTCACTGCAAACACACCCAAATCAGAGTAGTCAGTCTTGCAAAACACAAGAAATGAACTAAGAAATGAAGCAGTGGTAAAATGGTTCCTTTTCAGACATGACATTTGCTAATGGAACAAGTTACACTTTCTTCACGTGTTAATTTCGGGTTGGAATTTCAAAAAAGAAGGGAAAAAAATCTTGGACAAGGCTACCATTGCTGGAAGCATTGAACCCCTGTCGTACGAGTGCCCTGTGTTCATACCACTAGACCAACCATGACTCAAGTGGCGAGGTAAACTTGTCTTATTTTATCATACTACTAGGATGTTTAAATTTGATTTTTTTTAAAAAAGGAAAAAAATCGTATGATTCCTCGCATTTAACAGGTTTGAAACATCTTAAATTAGGCCTACAATAATGGCTTGAGAATTGGTGGCTCATCGGTAACGCAGCAGCATTTCAATTCAAAGTCCCGTGTTCGATTCCCACCGTACCCAATGACGTTAGTGCATTTGGGTAAAGCTGCTTTATCAGATATTTCACAGCGTAAAATGTATATGCTTTCATCAGATTGACTGTTTTATTCTTATTGTTCTTCTTTCAGAAAAAAAATGTTTTAGGATGAAACAAAGCATAGGTAACACGTAAGGCAGAGAGCATTTGCTGAATCATTGCAATGCAAAAACCAAGCGTCGGCGACTTTGATGACTTTTTCTTAATTACCTGGAAAGTGTAAATAGGCGTATTACTTGGTTGAGAATGAAGTCAGCCACTTAAAGACACATCAAATGAGAAAATAGACAAATGTAGCCTTTGTTTCTGAAGATTTCATTTTTATCCTATAACATGTCGCCAGATAACAGATTAGAACCCGGCGCACTCACGTATCATGCAGCGCGCCTACCCACTGCGCCATCTACACCACCTTCTCCGCATCGAGATTTGCTTGAAGTTATTTTATTATCAAGACAATAAACGTTTTCTAAAAATGTGCTTATTATCAAAGAAATCCCCCGAAATGAAAGACAATGGTAATTATTGGAGTTTTAACAGGCATTACCACCGCATGCACTGTTTTGATAGGGAGACTGGCTCGCTTTGATCTCGCAAAATGCTGGTGGGAAAATGCGGAACGGTCCGGTTGTGCCACAGTTTCCTGCAGGTTGAAATTCTTTGCAACACTGATTCACTTAGCCTGTTGTTTAACCTGGGAGCTACCAGGTTACAGTTGGAGAATAAATTATCGTGGCAACTCAGCTGAGTTTCAGGTTAGCAAGGCTGATGGAACGGAACTCTGTCTAAAAATAGCGTGGTTTACCGACTTCAGCTCGGATTTGGGGTTACCGCCGTTGATGGAATGGTCCCCAGGCTTCAGTCAGCTGTTTTGTTTGCCGGCTAGCTACATGCAGCCTCGCCTAAACGTTTGATAACATGGGAGGATGGCAGCCTGGGTTGTTCACGGATTGCATTTATAACTAAAATAAACCGAGACATGTGTCTTGATATCACTGTTTACTTCGCTTTATCTGTTAGCTCATGAGAGACTCAGCCGAGTAAATGGCTTGTCAGTCAGCTGTTTTGTACATTGGTTTTGTATGATGGCTAGCTTTCGTGCAGTCTCGCAAAAACGTTTGGTTACATGGGATAACAGTTTGGACAGACTATATTTTCCATGTAGTATGTTTAGTGATTGCATTACACCTAAAATAAACCGATATTTTGCACCTTTTCTCTCCCTTTATCTCGCTGGTGAGTCAGATACTCAGCCCAGTAGCCTACATAAGGCACGTCAGTCAGCCAGATTTTGTATGATGGCTAGCTTACTTGCAGCCTCACTGAAATGCACGGTGGGTTACTTAGTCTGATCAGACTGTTTTGTAGGTACTGTGCCCATGGACTGTAGGCCTATTACAAGATCAACCAAGGTTTTGTGACTTTTTATAACACTGTTCATCTTCATCTCGCAAATGAAAGCTTCGCCTGAGTAAACAAAGTTCTTCAGGTTCAGCCTGTGTGTTAGGCACTAGACCTACTACTTGTAGCCTTGTAACACTTGTGGCTGAGTTTGTGCAGCATGTCTGCTGCTACAACTAATTATTCATAGCCAATTCATAGCCAAACTCCCTGGGGGTGAATTTAGATTCGACCTTTGTCAACACATTGCAGAATTGTTTGTGTCAATATGGGCAAGTCTAGATGGAGTAGCCTAAACAAGAGTGCCATAAAAAGTTCAAGTTCAAGTTCAAGTACTTTTATTTGTCACATACATGGTAATTGTAGTGAAATGATGATGGGGTCATCAGCTCTGCATCTTAAAAATTAAAAATTAAATTAAATTAACATGTGCCTTAGTACGCTCAGTTGCAACTCTAGCAGAATTTGGCCTTGGAATAACGTGTGTGTGTGTGTGTGTGTGTGTGTGTGTGTGTGTGTGTGTGTGTGTGTGTGTGTGTGTGTGTCTCAACATCTAGAATTCAACATCTTCCCTTGACCACGACTCAGCCTCAGCCCTTCTCCAATTCTGAGGTGGATGGGCCACAACTCAACGGGATGTCGGAGGCAGAGCGTCCAGGTGTGGCGAAGGGACGAGGAAGGAGATGGGGAGAGTGAGACCTGCCCATCCATACAGGAGCGGTCATGATGCTAACCACGCTCCCCAACTGCCACCTTTCCGTCCACTCTGCCAACCTGGTATTTACATTGATGTTCCAGCAACAAAAGGGACAATGACGAGGGCAATACATTTTTTAAAGCTTTTTTTTTTAAAACTGATGCCCTGCTCCTGCAAATCTGTGCCTTCACCAACACATAGGCATGGGAGGCAGTCCCCAGGAAGCCATACTGTACTTTGGTTGTATGGATGGCACATGGAGAGAAAGTAGTCGGGCGGAATTGGAAATTCTCATCGCCCTTTTTTCTGTTTTGTTTTGTCACAGTAAAAATTACAAGTGTGGGATTCGACGGAGTATGATGATAAGAGGAAACGGAAATCCAGTAATGACGTGCTGTTTTGATTGACATAGCTATTGTGTAATATTCAATTACATGATTGTTATTTTTCGATCATAAGAAAAAAAGTGAAATCTAAGAAAAGTAAAACAAGAAATTTTCTTTATATATATTATTTGTAATGGGTGCTCAGTGTTGATGACCAAAAAGGGCTTAATCAATATGTTTTGTAAAAGTTCTAGTAGGGTCATAAATGGAGGTTCCGTGACCATCCTCTGGCAACAATGTTTTGATGATTGATTTGACCTCTATGGACCCTTTAGAAAAGATTTAGCCCCTATGTCCCTCGCAAAAATCCCGACATTTTTTGAGCCAAATTCAAAATGGCGTCTCTAAAATATAACTTTTGATCTGAATGACCTAGAATCATGTATGAAGGCACTTTTTCATATGAGTCAACCATGAGGATTCCAAATGTGACATCATTTTGGTTATAAAACTTCGTTTTCACAGCGAAATTCAAGATGGCCGCCATCTAGAAACGTTATTTTCGACCTTTTTAGGCCGTCACCGCCCAAAATTATCATATTTGGACTGGGAACCTCCCAATTTGTGTGACTGTATTTCTCATGTAAAGATATTGAGAGAATAGCTGATCTACAAGCCCAGAATTCCTCACATTGGGAGGCGTAGTGGACTATTTTAACAATGTGTCTTTTTTTAGTAGGCTATTATTTGACAATTTGGCCGATATTTTAGCATTGTTTGATGATTACTTTGGATGCAGTGATGATCTTTTACTTTGAGAGTCCTTACATCATGACCCCACCCCCCAAAACAGGGGGTCTTGACCCACAGGTTGAGAACCACTTATCTAGTAGAAAAACCCTTCACGTTTCACATTTTCCAAGCATTCTTGCACAGAGAAGCCCGTTGAGGAACTCGAGGCAAGAGCTGCTGAAATGGAAGAAGTGCGCTCACAGCAGTGATCAACTTGGTTGAAGACAGTCAGATTGTGAAGCTCCCCGAGCTGCAAGAACACTGTGTTGTTGAGGAATGTGTGGTCTTATTCAACCCCAATGGCACATACAGGAAGACGCAGAAGAGCAAGCTCATCTCGAAGATCTCCCTCCACCCTGTTTTGATTTAAGAATCCTATCTTGCTCTAATTGACATAGGCATGATCTGGAGGATGGGAACTCCATCAGCAGAAGATTGGCAGACACAGGATGGCACCCTATACAAGTAGGTTGGGCTATGCCCAAAAACTGTCATCCATCATCCTTGCCTTCTCATGCTCCCAGTATCATCCAACATGATCTCCAAAAATTCCGTGCTCCTAGACACGGATGTTAAAGGGACAGTTTGGTCAATTTCAACATGCAGTTGTATTGCTCACGCTACCCTTGACTTGTCAGTACCTGGTGATGCCACATTTTTCGGCTCAGCCCTTTCCGAGATATGAGCAATTCTAATGGGGGCAGCGTTTGTTTACATTTTTAAAAAATGAAACATAGGCCAACTCCAAATATTTTCCCAAAAGGTACTGCTGTTTGCTAGTTGTCTGCTGATGTTTTATAACCTTTTGGATGTTTTTGGGAATAAATAAAAATGTTTTTTTGAAATGTAAACAAAGAGCTGCCCCCATTACAATGACCAGGATCTCGGAAACGGCTGAAGAAGAAGAAGAAAAAAATCTCAGGCACTGACAAGTCCAGGGTAGTGTGAGCATTACAACTGCATGTTGAAATTGACCAAACTGTCCCTTTAAGGGCACAAAATCCGTGTCCAGGAGCACGGATTTTGCCAAAATTCCATGCTCCTGGACACGGAATTGTTTTCCGTGCTCCTGGACACGGAATTGTTTTCCGTGATGGACACAGTGAAGTGCTCTCTCTATAGACTACTCCCACAGCTCTATGTTTCCACAGTCTTGTGTTTTCTCAGGATATGTCTAATTTCAAATATTTTTTCTAAAAAAAACATTTCCTACTGACAGGTTACTAACCTGTCAGTAGGAAATTTTTTTTTTAGAAAAAATATTTGAAATTAGACATATGCATGTCTAACCGTTAGGTTTAGGGATTGTTTTGGTCTATGCACAGCTAGTTTTCAGCTAGCTACTTTCATTCATTATATGAATTTGATAGCCTAGCAACCAGGGCTTGACACTGGCACCTGCCAGCTGGCCAAATGCTGGTAAAACTTGGCTGCGGCTAGTAATACCGTCAGTGTCACTAGCCAATTTGGCTGGCAGCTTAGTCCTTGGTATGACATGCGAATCATAGTACCCTATTCTGCCCGTATGAATTGTTTGTATTTAAGTTCAAGAAAATCTCAGTAACTCAGTTTCTATTTGCTTGATATATTTCCATGTAGAAAGCTAAACCCTCATCTTGCTTCTGAGGTTAGACATACGCTATCATGATAAAGAAAAAAACTATATAAAAGTTGTGGCTAGGGGAACACCTGAATGGCTAGTGACTCGGGAAAACCACTAGCCACAGTGGCCGCTGGGTGAAAAAAGTTAATGTCAAGCCCTGCTAGCAACCAACTGGAAAAGGTATTTCTCAAAAATATGTCTTTAATGACAGGTTAAGGTTAGGGAATGTTTTGGTCAGGGCACAACTTAAATTGCTATAACATTATTTTGTTTAGGATTAGCATTTGGTATGTATTTTCTAATGATAGAGTTAACACAGTGCTGAGGTAATAGATAGAAAGCACTTCCGTGTGCCCATCATGGAAAACAATTCCGTGTCCAGGAGCACAGAATTTTGGCAAAATCCGTGCTCCTGGACATCCGTGTCCAGGAGCACGGAATTTTTGGAGATCAGGCTGTATCATCGGTGCCAATGATCCCTACGATACATCATACTTAGCAAAAGAAGACGAACGAGACCTGCGCATACATGGTAATGCTCATACATCCACATGAAATTGACAAGTTCCCATCTGCCAAGTCTTTCAAAATGTTATTGTGTAGTGTCAAAAATAAGAAAAAGACTACACCATAGAGCAGTCTGAAGCTCTTCACTGTTAATGATGGTCAATGACAGTCAGGTTGTAGTGGCCCTGTTGTTATTGATGCAGCTGATACCGACGTCTACAGCAGCTTCCTGGCATGCTATGCAATAAGAGAGACAAAGAGGTCCTTTTCTGTGACCTTTTGACAGAAGAGATGGCAGATAGCCTGTAAAACAGTGTAGCTGCACAATGCCATGATGCCAACTCAAGGTTCTATGAAAAAGGGAAATCATCAGTGTATGAGCTCCCAGGGTCACCCCTATGTTGCCCGGGAGCTATGTTCCCCGAGTCCTATGTCCCCCCGCCACCGGGGAACTTAGAACCCTTTTTTCAAATTCTATTCCTGCTGCTTCCAAGTAGACTGCTGCCGCATGACTAGCGAGGGTTGTTGTCAGGGTTACGGTTAGGGTTAGGCTGCCACTGTTCGCAAACTTGACATGAAATACGCATGGCAACCGTTCGTGCAAGAGATATGCATGTGAAGCATCCTGGGCCATACAATGCGGGGAACATGGGACCCTTTTTAGAAAAAGGGTCGGTAGTTCCTCAGTCCCATACAAAGACCGGGGAATATAGGACCCGGGGAAGCTATACGCTATACTCCCAACCATGTCTGAGTGGCTATGGGTGGTTCTTTAGTGTGGGGTGGCGCACTAGATACGGCAAGTAGTTGGGACAGAGGCAGTGTTGGCATAAGCTGTCTGCATATGGAGGGAGACAGATAAAAGACTTTCTCTTCATGGTCTTTGACTTGGAAGCACAGGCTTCAGCCATGGTGCTACTTTTCTTGTCTGCATAGATCATCTGTCTTGTGAACGCAAACAGCTGTTGTACTCCCTCTTCAAGGTGAACAGAGAGCAACCAAGAGTTGCTGCCTTGCCACAGAGCTCTTTATCACCTTTTCATGTACTGATGATTTTCCTTTTTCATAGAACCCTACAGGTAAGTTGGCATCACAGCCTGTAAAATAGTGTAGCTGAACAATGCAGTCTGCCATCTCTTGTCAGCAGGTCATGGAAGAGGACAGTCTCTTCGTTTCTCTTAATGCTTAGCATGCCAGGAAGCTGCCGTAGACATCGGTATCGGTATATCAATATTAGCTGCATCAATAACAACAGGGCCACTACAACCTGATCATTGACCATCATAAACCGTGAAGAGCTTCAGACTGCTCAATGGTGTAGTCTTTTTCTTGATTTTGACACTACACAATAACATTTTGAAAGACTTGGCAGATGGGAACTTGTCAATTTCATGTGTATGTATGTGCATTACCATGTATGCGCAGGTCTCGTTCGTCTTCTTTTGTTAAGTATGGTGTATCATAGGGATCATTGGCACCGATGATACTGGAAGCATGAGAAGGCAAGGATGATGGATGACAGCTTTTGGGCATAGCCCAACCTACTTGTATAGGGTGCCGTCCTGTGCCTGCCAATCTTCAGCTGATGGAGTTCCCATCCTCCAGATCATGCCTATGTCAATTAGAGCAGAGTTTCTCAAAGTGTGGCGCAAGCCTTCCTGGGGGGGGTGGGGGGGGGGCGCGGAGGCATCACAGGGGGGGCGTGTGACATCTGCCCCCCTCCCCCCCCAAAAAATATATTTTTTAATAAGCCAATATGTTTAAAGCCCCCCTCACCAACATTATATTATTAATTGTCATTGATTTGAATAGAATAGGAAATGAACACACATCTGCACTCCATTCGACTGCAGTCCCTCTTTGTTTTATCTCACCTTTCCTTTAATTCTGTGCAGCAATCGCAAAATCAGTTTGCGCAAGTACTGCTTTTGCTTGGAAACCATTTATTTACTAATTTACCTCAGGTCAGACATAACTATGATAGCGCCAGCCAGAAGTGATTTTTACCCCAGAAAAAGGGGGAGGGGGCACGGAGGCATCCAGACCCTCTGAGGGGGGAAATGATGGGAAAAGTTTGAGAACCACTGAATTAGAGCAAGATAGGATTCTTAAATCAAAACGGGGTGGAGGGAGATAGATGGGCTTGCTCTTCTGCGTCTTCCTGTATGTGCCATTGGGGTTGAATAAGACCACACATTCCTTAACAACACAGTGTTCTTGCATCTCGGGGAGCTTCACAAACTGACTGTCTTCAACCAAGTTGATCACTGCTGTGAGCGCACTTCTTCCATTTCAGCAGCTCTTGCCTTGAGTTCCTCAACGGGCTTCTCTGTGCAAGAATGCTTGGAAAATGTGAAACGTGAAGATTTATTTTAAAAAAACAAAAAAAAAACTAGATAAGTGGTTCTCAACCTGTGGGTCAAGACCCCCTGTTTTGGGGGGTGGGGTCATAATGTAAGGACTCTCAAAGTAAAAGACCATCACTGCATCCAAAGTAATCATCAAACAATGCTAAAATATCGGCCAAATTGTCAAATAATCGCATACTCAAAAAAGACACATTGTTAAAATAGCCCATCTACAAGCCCACTACGCCCAACAATGTGAGGAATTGTGGGCTTGTAGATCAGATATTCTCTCAATATCTTTACATGATAAATGTAAACACAAATGTCACACAAATTGAGAGGTTCCCAGTCCAAATATGATCATTTTGGGCGGTGACGGCCTAAAAAGGTCGAAAATAATGGTTCTAGATGGCGGCCATCTTGAATTTTGCTGTCAAAACAAAGTTTTATAACCAAAATGATGTCAGATTTGGAATCCTCATTGTTGACTTGTATGAAAAAGTGCCTTCATACATGATTCTAGGTCATTCAGATCAAAATTATTTTTTAGAGATGCCGCTGGACGCCATTTTGAATTTGGCTCTCTAGCAAAAAATGCCGGGATTTTTGCGAGGGACATGGGGGCTAAATCTTTTCTAAAGGGTCCATAGAGGTCAAATCAATCATCAAAACATTGTTGCCAGAGGATGGTCACGGAACCTCCATTTATGACCCTACTATTCATGGTTGCAAATAAATCAAGAATATTCTGCACAATTGATATTATACTAGATTATACTGCAGTATTGAGTGTTTTCATGGTGAGAAGGGGAAAAATGTATGTTTAGCTGTAATTTAACGAGTGAAAACTTTATGAAAATGTTGTTTTGTGTGTCCAAAAGTATAATCAAATATATATAGCTGTGTCTAAAACAACCTTTTGACCATTGTGACTAAAGATTTGGGTCAAATGTGAAACTCTGAAGCAAATCTATAATTCTATAATTTGTGCTGCACCATGCAAGGCATAATGAATTGACCGTAACTTTTGACCAGAAAATGATAAATTGATTTTGTTTTTTTCATTGAGTAGGGGACAACGTAATTAGTCTTTCATACACTCTAAGTTTTTCTACAGGTATATCTACAAAAGAAATTAGGGGTAAAGTAAGATTTGTGATGACAAATTCATTTTTTTACATTTTTTCTTATTATTTTTGAGGATATTTATTGAAGTAATTTATAATGAAACATGCATACCTATTCATGTTTTATATCATTTTAAAGTGCATCTAATTCTGATTACAATGGTGTGTGTATTGTATCTCTACCATGTAGTATGGCCACACAATACGCTTTTGTTTGACACAAGGTCATCAAGTGTGAAAAAAATGGAATGTTTGGGTCAGTCACCAAAGTGTTAAAAATCTCATTTGCATATTTTGTGATTAATTCCTTTTAGACATCCTTTTGAAACATTTCCAATGTGATTTAAATGTTATTCTGCTTTGTTTTAGTGATTTGTAGGCTTTTTTCTTATCTTGCACCAATCCCTTTTATTAACCCTCTGGAGTCTAGGGCCTCTGAGAGGCTTTCAGGCCGTTAGGAACACCTAACAAAAATAATTTGAGAGTAAAGTGAATGTTATATAACTGTATATTACTTTGGAAGATGTAAATTAATGGTCCGATCATTTTTGGCCGAAACACCATGAATGTAACAAGTTGGTGTATCTTCCACAATTCTTTAGGAATTTAATTTGGAATTTAATTTCATTTTGATCATTTGAATAGGTTAGCTGGAGGATATCATGAAGTGTCATTTGTGTATGATGAAAAATAGAGAAGTTATTTAAGAATGAAGTTGCAAAACGGTCACAACCAGAGGGTTAACCAAGTGTTGCCAAAACTGATATTTGTTATGTTGTTGTTTTTGTTATTATATATGTGTGATTTTCTTTTCCATTTTATTGAGAGGATCCCCGATAGGACATGAAGACATTGCTTCACATTGTAAAAGCTGCTTCTGTTGTTGTTGTTGTTGTTGTTGTTGTTGTTGTTGTTGTTGTTGTTGTTGTTGTATTATCCCCTTCCATTATGCAACTATTGTTTGTTCCAGGTGTAGAAAACATACCCAATTGATAACTGAAAAAAAATTGATACCCAAGCTTTTTATCTTGTTGTGTTCTGCTTACTACTTTAATAAACAAATCTACATGATAACAAGTGCATAGTAAGCTGATCCACGCTTTAGATCGAGTACCTGCAAAATGCATTGTTAATTGTTAACAAGTGGCTTGTTAAGTGTCTATAAGCATTAATAAAAACATCAATAAGCTTGTTATATCTTCTTGTGTACTGCTTATAGTATTTTTATGACTACTATAATAAGCATAGCTACATGATAACAAGTGCATAGTAAGCTGATCCCCGCTTTAGATCGGGTACCTGCAAAATTCATTGTTAGCTGTTAACAAGTGGCTTGTTAAGTGTCTATGAGCATTAATAAGCAGCTTATAACATGATAACAAGTGCATAGTAAGCTGATCCCCGCTTTAGATCGGGTACCTGCAAATTTCATTGTTAGCTATAATAAGTGGCTTGTTAAGTGTCTATAAGCATTAATAAGCAGCTTATAACATGTTATTAAAAAAATAATAAGCGTGTTATAGAAACTTGTAAGGGCATAACTACCTGCTTATGAGTGACCATTAACACCTATTACAATACTATAAGAAAACTATTAACCCATAATAAGCAGCTTAGAGGACGTTAATAAGGTTAATAAGCATGTTATGGGCACTTGTAAGAGTATTATTACCTGCTTACTGGAGACTTATAAACGCTTATTATGATACTATAAGAGCACTATTAACCCATTATAAGCAGCTTAGAGGACGTTAATAAGGTTAATAAGCATATTATGGGCACTTGTAAGAGTGTTATTACCTGCTTACTGGAGACTAATAAACGCTTAATACGATACTATAAGAACACTATTAACCCATTATAAGCAGCTTAGAGGACGTTAATAAGGTTTATAAGCATGTTATGGGCACTTGTAAGAGTGTTATTACCTGCTTACTGGAGACTAATAAACGCTTATTACGATACTATAAGAGCACTATTAACCCATTATAAGCAGCTTAGAGGACGTTTATAAGGTTAATAAGCATGTTATAAGCTTGTTATAAGGATATAACTACCTGCTTACTAGTGACTATAAGCGCTTATTACAAGAACCTTAATATAAAGCGCTACCCACCAAGTGATGCTGTATGAGCTAACACCACTCCCTCACAACTGTAAGTAGGGTCTGTGCCCATTTTGATATTAATGGGAATGTGAATGTGTGTTTGAAGATTAAGCAGACCAATTCCATAAGAGATATTTCTGTCATAAAAAGTTTTAGTATGTGGCTGCCATCACTCCTCACAGATAGACTGACCCAGCCTGAAATCCATTCAACATCCTATGGTAAGTCAAATAGGCAGCAATTTCATCACATGTACTTCTTTATTAAGCGGGCTTGCAGAGCAAGGCCCGATTCTAGTAATCTCTAAGTGCGTTTATTTAGCGGGCTTGCAGAGCAAGGCCCGATTATAGCAATCTCTAAGTCCTGTTTATATATTATTATTATTATTATTATTATTATTATTATTAAGCGGGCTTGCAGAGCAAGGCCCGATTATAGTAATCTCTAAGTACAGTTTATTATTAAGCGGGCTTGCAGAGCAAGGCCCGATTCTAGTAATCTCTAAGTACGTTTATGCTTGCTTGCTTTGTTGCTTTCTTGTGCAGGGGTGCGTTTCCGCAATGTTAGCTTTGAACTACAGATGTACTTTGTAGTTATCTACTTACTTCAAGGCGAAATCTGTGCGTTTCTCGAAACCTTACTATTCCCACAGTAAGCCAAAAGTAGTGCGGCTACTTTCCTGAGCCCACACCGCTACTTACTTTCTTGGCATTGCAGTGCGTGACCAAAGAAGCAACAAGAGATAAGCATGATTGCTGAGTCATGATTCAGCTGTTTCCTCCTAAATTCAGTGCGTGAAGTAGAAAGCAATAGTGTACAATCACCACCAGCACATTTGATTGAATGTCACGACACCGTGACTCCGCTGTTTCCTCCACAACACACCTTGTAATATATTTGTGAAAAAACACGGCCGTGGCATTACAATCTGACACCGTCCGCACCAATAATGCAGTATTATCTGCATGCCGATTGGATTTCGTTTCATTCCGAGGTGTAATTTGTAAAATATTTGGACAATAAAGTTGTGGTTACTCCCAAAAAATCGCCTGTTGAAGTGTCATATCTTAAAAAAAAAATTGCACGGATTTCAGTACATAGCTTAGTGGTATTCACGCTTGCATTCCAACGGGAAAACAGAAGTCACGCCGGTTCGAATCCACATGGTTGCAGTGACACAATTTTGGAAAAATCTGGCAGAACTAGATCATTTATATTGTGCATTACCAACACACACGTGCAGCCAAGGGAAATGTGTTACACTGTAGGGTCCAAAACACGATTTCACGAGTTGTTGTCAACATGCTGCACACTGGTTTCGAACCCGCGTGGCTCGCGTCTTCCCATTGATAGGCAAGCGTAAATACCCCTAGGCTATGAAATGAAATTCACGCCAAAAATATTTAAGTAGTTGGCACGTAAGCCACCGCATTTCTGGGAGTAACCAATACTTTCTTATCTAAATATTTCACAAATTACACATCGAAATGAGACGCAATTCAATCGGTATACAGCTAAAAGTATATTATTAGTGTGGGATTCATCAGATTCCAAGGATATGACGTTTTTTTCACGAACAAATGACATGACGTGAATTTGTGTTCTGAACACTCTCGCAGCTGTATCATGACTTTGTGTGCATGTCGATTGATTTTCAGCGCTTTTGCACCACAGGATTAAAATATATTGACACATTTGTGGTCAGATATGTACTACAAGTTTAGCTAATGGGTGGAGTCACACTCTGAAGTAGACTAGCGCTGTGTGTTACTTGGGGTGGCTGAGGTGATGTCTGGACTCAATGGATCTACTCCAGCTGTACTTCAACTTCACTGTCGAGATACGGATAGGAGGCGCCTCACTTTCAAAGTCACCACTACTTCAGAGTGCACATTACTCCAAGCAGTATTTACTTTGTGTGCTAACATTCGAGACACAGGAGTTAGCAACTTTTATAGTATCTACTCTGCAAAGTTGCTAACCGACTAGCTACTTCCCCTTTGAGAAATCCACCCCAGGGCAGTAAAAATAGAAAATGGATCTCCTCCTAGACCTTACGAGATGGAGACAACGTTCAAACACTAAAACGACCAGCTAGGCTTGGAGATCATTTGTTCTGATATAGCGTGTCTCTTGTTGTTTTTCCGTTTTTGGCCGTTTTGTGCAAGTTTGGGTCCCCATTGAAAACAATGGTAGAATGCTCATGAACGAAGGTTCCGCCACTCTACAGATCAGAGTGTAGGAGGCTTTTTCGTTCATAAAACATCACCACTTTCACCTAGAAGTTTAGTTGACGCGTTGTTAGTGAGCTCTAGAAGATGACTCCACATGGTGAAAATATCATGTCCCAACTCTCATTACTTTTTAAATGGCAGGTGTGTAAAAACGGCAGGGCTGGCCCCATTGCTTTTCCCATTGACTCTTGACGTGCCTTTCTGAAGAGTTCAGCGCATCTTCCACAAGAGTTCCATTTGTGACTTAACCGTTTAACCTATAAACTTCATTCAAAGACTGTTAGAAAGATCACATATGACTCCAATCTGTGGACATGTGCCAATTCTTTTTAGTTTTTTAACAACAGCTATCTAAAGACCTAGAAACAGTTCTGATGCGGTCCTCTGCCTTAGAGCACCATACTAACTGCCATACAGTCAATCAGAACAGGTGCAGCCAATATAGGGTTCCATCTCAACTGTCACTTTCTCTCAACATTATATTCTTAACGAGCACCTGCAACTACAGTTCTAGAAGTCTATTGTTCAGCTCTTCAATGCAATGTTATATTGTTTTGCTGGAATGTTTATGACAGCCAGCTGCTTGGCTCAATGGTGAAGGTATTGGATTACAGATATGGAGGTTGGGAGTTCGAATCCCACTCGGACCCATGTTGATTTTCAAAATTATATCATATGCAGTGTTCCTTAGCCAACTTAAAATACCATGTATGTCATTTAGTATCAATGGTAATGGTGCTGAATTAGCAACATGGAGGGTGGGAGTTCAAATCCCACCCGAACCTATGTTGATTTTCAAAATTATATCATATGCAGTGTTCCTTAGCCAATTTAAAATATTTTAGTATATCCCCAAAACGCGGAGCTACAACACTCTCAAGATGGCTGAATCCAAGATGGCTGAATTGTTTGGCCCATAACTTCTGACTGGGTGGATGGATTTTTTCCAACATTTCTTTTAGCTTTGTTTTCTCAATAGTAATTTGTTTTTAATTTAGGGATAGAGATATCAAAAATAAAACTGCTCAGACTCTGCCCCAAGAGGCAAGCCCGCTTCCAGCATTTTCTGTGAGAATGCAATCTAGTTTAATGTAGTTTTTACGTCATTGAAGAAAGGATGAATATGATCTTTTTCACATCAAGGCATATGAGTTGCCATCATCCCCTCGCAGGAGATATACAGTAACCACAGTCTGTGTCAGACCGACATTTATGGGAATATGTTTGAATACCTACAATCAAATACCCACATACCAATTCCATCACATGTGTTTCTGTCTTGAGTTTTGTTTTCACATCATATCTCTTGGAAAAAGGTATGAATACACACTACAGTTCAAACCTTTTAGTCTGTAGTTGCCATCACCCATCACAGGAGAATTATACTACTCATGTTTCTGTCCTTGTGTCTGTCATTAAGAGGAATGTGTATATCAACATCATAAGTCTAATAGCCAGACACCCATTCCATCACTTGTATTTCTGTAATAAAAAATAGTTTTTACATCATATTTCTTAATAATAATAATAAAAAATACAAAACAAACAACACACACAAACTGATATCATATGATATGAGACAGAAAGCAGGGTCTGTCTTGGCCTAATATTCATGGGATGTTTTAACATTTTGAATCAAGTAGTCGGACACCAAGTCCATCACATGCATATCTGTGTTGAAATTTGTTTTGAAATCATATTTCTTTTTTTTTTTTAAGTATGAACATCATTCCATATGACATTATAAAATCTCAGTCATGGATGAAATGGGAACACTCAGTTATTACTATTAATATCAAGCATGTTTTTATGTTATATCAATCCACGTTGTTATATGGCATTATTACTGAAGGTAGTTATAAAATCCCAGTTATGGGATGGACTGGGCAGTCCTTATTATATTCCATCAGAATTTCTATCATATTTTGAATATTATTTTTTTTATCACACCCTTTGATATGATATTGTTAGGCGGTCACAAAATCCCATCCAAAGGTGAATGGGAACGACCTTATTAATTCTTCAGTGATGACCCAGGCAGCAAGGCGAGTGAGTCTGCTTGGATATCCCATTAGGATTCACCTTAAGAGTCCTTGGGTCCTGAACACACAGGAGAGAGGCAACCTTGCAGAGGGCCAGGTCTCATAAAGAGAAGAGGACATGCTGTAAATAACTCTTGATTTAGGTACCTGATGCAAAAACTGATGAGATAGGCACAGTCTTTGTGTTAGTGTGTGTGTGTGTGTGTGTGTGTGTGTATGCACGCGCGTGGGTGTGTGAATGTGTGTGTGTGTGTGTGGGTGTGTAGGTGTGTGTGGGTGTGTGACGTGTTGTAAATAACCGTGAATTAGGTACCTAATACAAAACGGATGAGAGGCCTTGCAAGAGTAATGATGTGGTGTCAGAGGAAGGTAGGGCATGTTGTACTGGTGCACAGAGGTCACAGGGCCAGAGCGGGTTATATACAGGAATATGTTGTTTTTTCCCCCCATTCACAGCATACATCTATTGCCGGATATTCTCACATTCACAGCACACAAATGTAGGACCAAAGAAATATTAAACCATGTGTATGATGCATCTAGCAATCCTTTAGTGGAGTTATGAATAATTATGTGTCGAGAATATCACAAGGGATAAAGTTAAAGGTGGGCAACGGCAGTGGAGTAACGGTTAGGGAGTTGCTATGGTGAGAGTGTTGTGGTGGGGTAGTGAATAACTATTCCCCATCCCTTGTGCAAAGGCATCTAAGCAGCCCACATTACTGCAAGGACTTACCATAAGAATAACGTGTCTCTGGGAAATAGTGTCAGCTATACATAATGGAAAGATACACATGCTTACATGTTCCAAAGCACATTTAATTATCAGGTTCATGACTGGAATTTGCCGTTGCTTGTGTTTATC
>NW_026945527.1:7500-25000 GCF_034702125.1 Engraulis encrasicolus | reverse complement strand
GCAGGCCACGAAATAGCAACGCACGAACAGAGCGACATGGGGACAGACGGACAGACATGATAACACAGAAATCGGGCGATCACATAACCTCCTGGCGGAGGTAAATATAATGGAGCGTAGTCAGATTGTGATGGGGGAAGAAATGGGTTTCGTTGCAAAACGGCGTATCTCCATTTTGTAAGATGTTGGGAAATTGACATTTTGTATTGGGCATTCCATTGCATTGCATTGCAAACATTATTATATAGGTTTAAAAAAAAAAGATATATATATAAATATTAATACATATATAAAATATTTGAATGGTAAGAATTCACACAAAGGTGATAGGACCCCTGAGCCATTTCCAATAATAAAATGCAAAAGTCAAAAATGGTGGGGGGTACGCATCATATGACAAAATGGTTGGTTAGGGTCAGGGCCACAGACAGCTGTGGCTGGGCCCAGGACAAAGTCATCTGAAAGGGCCTCCCACCCAATTCATTTCATGTAATGAGGACTCAATCATGGACCCCCCATGTCCCTGGGCCCGGGACAGGTGACCCCTTTGTTCCCCCCCCCCCCCCCCCCCCCCCCCCCCCCCCTTGTCGGCCTCCCTGGTTAGGGTACACACTGTACTATGCAGGACAAAAAAGGTTGGTTAACACTGCTTCATGGGGCACTCCCACTGCCCCCCAATACAATACAAATAGAGAATGAAAAAGTAAGTCTCGTCAAAACTTTTTGCGCTTTTACTTTTGCCATTGATGACTAAACAACAATACAATTAGTCTAGTTAGGTCACTGTGGTCCCCATAAATCAACATGTGTGTGTTTTTATCCTCCTCAGTGGATGGCAGTGGACACACACCACATTCTCACACACCCACCAAGTTCACACACCAAGGACATATAAAAACACACATAAATTACGGACCACACAAACAGCACTACACTCACAAATGTGCGCGCACACGCACACAATCAACAGCCCCACTCGATCCTGCTTAGTCTGTCAAAATGAAGCCCAGTCAGCACAATTTCTCAATATGCCCCTCAGAGAATTCCATATGAGTCTTGGCTACCATGGAAAGCTCTCTCACTCTTGCTTTCTTTCTCGCTCTCTCTCTCTCTCAGACAGTCAAGACAGCTGAATATATCTATAAAAAGATAAATAAATAAATAGTCCAAAAAACAATAACAGAAGGAAAGTCAGCAACTGAAGTACAGAGATGGCTGGGCTAGTTGTTATGCCCCGGCTGTGTTTGGGTGTCAGCAATGTGAGTTGACCCTCCTGACCTTCTCTGGCTGGATGAGACGGCTGGTGCTGCCCCGCGTTTGATGAAGACGGGAGAGGGCCACAGAGAACACTCAGCACTCCAGAGGGCCATGGCCATTGAAGTCAGCTGACAGCAAGAGGCGTGCCTGATGAAGACCATGTTGGGTCCAAAGGTTTTGAATAGACTTGAATAAACCTTCAAAGCGGAGCTACAGGGTGCGGAATTGTACTTTTTCCATTGGCACACACACACATACACACATGCATGACACACATATGCATGACACAAACACGCACGCACGCACACACGCACGCACACTCACACACACACACCTCTGTCTCAGTAATACTGCTCACCAAAACTAGTTTAATGGAGCCTTAAGTCTGTACATTTTGAATGCGTTCTTGCTAAAATGCCTGCTGGTATTTTATTTGTCATTTTGTTATTTGCATACCCTCACACACACACACATAAACGAGCATACACCCAAATTTACATATGCACGCATGCACACACACACACACACACACACACACACACACACACACACACACACACACACACACACACACACCACACACACACACACACACACACACACACACACACACACACACACACACACACACACACACACACACACACACACACACACACACACACACAGACCATAAGAGTGTAGAGCATGGGACTGTTTATTACTCTGGGAATAGGTACTGAGTTTCTGAGCTTTCGGTTGTATTCCCTAATTTGTTCTCCGACGGTGTGAACTGCTCTTTTCATTCCTACCATTTCATGCTTCCGTGATCTCAGCGTAGCCTCTCTGTGCAAATGGACCACTCTCTTCTGAAAAGACTTAACTGCATCAAAGAGGTTAAATCTGATCAGCAATTCTTCTCCTAGGCTCCCGCCAGTACGATATCAGCAGCGATACTACTGTATATGTAATATAGCCTACAGTACAATTAGATGTAATGGAATAAGGGACTAAAAGACTCCACTTCAAAGTGCCTAGGACAGGGCTATTCAAATGGCGGCCCTGGGGCCAGATGCGGCAAGGTTGGACGGCAAAGTTCTGGCTCCCCACAAGGTCCGAACAAAATGAAAACAAATACACTATCAGTGTCCATCCATAAATTGCAATCACTAACACTTCAGGTTGGGAATATTTCTTCTATGCACATGAGAGCAATATATGAAATAGTCTCGTAATAGACCATTAGAAGGCTACTAAGAAATAGAGAAGTGAATATCTGTTTTGTCTGGAAAGATATCCGCTTGTTTCACACCCTCACCTTGGGCATTGTGCTGCATGCGGTTACATACATACTAGGGTTGCCAACCGCCTCTTGAAATACGGAATCGTCCCGTATTTAGAGATAAAAGTATGGGTTCCCTATTGAGCTGAAACAGGACACAGGCCGTTAAAATGCAGGAAGAAACCACTAAATTTTCTAGGAGGAATTTGAAAAGCTGTCCCTCAGTGGCATTTAATTGAATACCTAGGACCTTCTCTCTTACAGTACGGACAGACAGAATGCAGTGAAAGCGTCAGAAGCAGCGGAAGTCACATTGCACATAGAGCAAGCAGCAAAAGACCTCAAGCGGCTCTGGCCTCAACGGAGTCCAAAGAGAAGTTGAACTTCAGCTAAATGTATGGGTAACACTTTACTTGTCACTGGCATCACACATGACATAGCGGTGTCAAAACAGTGTCAAAACAGTCAGTTATGGTTTAGACAGCCCAAACAATGTCAACTTTTCATTTCATAAAACATGTATGACTGTCACTATATGTCAACAGTTACAACATTTCTATGACATTTATATAACATGTATGACATATCCATGACTGCGTCACAACTGTTATGACATTGTTATGTGATACATAGGATGCCAGCATTAAGTTAAGTGTAGCCAAAGTATGTAATGAGCTATGAAGCAGTTTGGTTGGTCACTGTCCCTGATCGAACGTTAAAGTTTGAGCCTTTCTTCGCTTTTTCCATCTTTTTGACGCTTTAACTGCCGGCAGTCTATTCGTAGAGTTACACCCAAGATTTTCTCTGCTGGACACTGTTGATGACCAGAGGTTTTAGAAGCAACCACTGTATCCCTCTTTCTCTACTGCATATGGGTGGCTGACGTTTAAAGGGACACTCCACCCATTTTGCATTGGGCTTTCCATTGATAGACACCCAGTCATACTTTTGAATGGTATTTCAAAAATCTCTCAATTACCCCTGAGATAGGAGAAATCTGCATTCATCTCTTAACCCTCTGAGGTCTAAGGCCTTTCAGAGGCTTTTAGGCTGCTTGCACCACCCTGACATTTTCAAGTATTTTCAGCTAACAGTAAGCATCTATGCAAAAGTGGAATATATGGTTGTATTGTGAAAAGCCTGACAAGAAATAATCTGAAAAAAAAAAATGGATGTCATACAAACATGTTTTATTTAAATTGAGTATAAACACAACTGTACAAAAAAACAGGTTTCAGACGTCTTCAAAAAGTTCAAGAAAACACACAATAAATATATCTAGCCAAGACTTTTGAAGTTTGAATCTTGTAAACAAATGTGTTGGCAGCATAAAAGTGAAAAGGGCATTTAGAAATGTTTTGTTGTTTTCATACAAAATGCAAAAAAGAATGACTATGTCACTGCCACTGCCTGTCTCATTTGAATACTAATGAGATAGGTGTGAAAAACCTCTAATGGCCCACACCCCCCTGTCAATCCCCATGTGCTCTGATAGCCCCAACCCCCCTGTCACTCTACGTCTGCTGTGTTTACCCTACCTGAAAGGGGCGTGTTGTCACCTCTGAATAGCCACTCAAGCACCGGTACTTTACATGTGAATAGCTATAGGTGTGGCTGCTACAGGCAGAGAGTACAGAATATGCGAAGATTTCTTTTCACTTTCTTTAAATTGGGCCAGCTATATAATTTATTTAATATATATATATTTGAAATCTGGAAGGTCTGAGGTTTCTAATGGCGTAACTTATGTGTTTCAATGACAAAAACTCACAGAGTTACAGATTTGTTTTTGGAGACATGTCAAATTGCCCTCTCAAGGGCACTTAGACCTCAATGGGTTAACACTTCCTCTGTCAATGATGTAAAAATGGTAATTTTGCATCATCGACATAGGAAGTGTAAGAGAGGTGGATTTCTGTTGAGACTATAAGCCTTTTTCCCACCTTTTCAACCCCGCCCATAGGGGGTTGGACCTAATGCTCTAACAGACCTATCACAGATCAGTGTCCCAGTGCTTTTGAAATCACTGGCATTGAGGCTCCAGTAAGCAGTGTTGCCAGATTGGGCTGTTTCCCACCCAATTGGGCTGCTTGGGATGGCCGTCTGCGGGTAAAAATGGCATTTTACAGGAAAACTCGCCCAATCTTTCCCATCAACATCAATAGAATTGGGCGGGATTTAGTGCTTCCAGGCGGATTTTGAGCATTTTTTGGGCTGGAAATCATCAGCCTCATCTGGCAACACTGCCAGTAAGTCACTGGCATAGCTGGAAAGGAGAAGCTGGAGCACACTGCAGCTTAGTTTTCAAGACTTTATTTTTTGCACACACCCGACCAACGTTTCGGTGTTGCAACACCTTCTTCAGAGTCAAACTAGACTGCCTGTGCAGTCGCCTTCGACTGCTTAAGGTATATTCCCGAAACGCGACGCTTCCAGTCCACAATCATTCCTACCACTCCCGTCCACCTTTTCATGAACGTTTATGATAAATACAAAATATTAAATAAATATATTTAATATCTATACATAGATCAATGACGTGCATAGGCTTAAAACCAAATGACTATTGTGAAAATGAAGGAAAAAATGGGGCAAATGGTAACACTGTTTTAATGGTTCACTATTACAGTGGATATACCACATTAGGTACAGTGTAATAACCAGTGTAACAATATTTAATACCACGTCATACCAGTATGACACCATGTACCAATTTTGTACTTATATCATGTAGGCTATTTGTGTGTAAGTGGTATTACATGGTATTGCATATTTGTACACTGGTATTACACTAGTATTACATGGTATTACATATTGTTACACTGGTTATTACACTGTACCTGGTATTGCCTATTTTTACACTAGTATTACACTAGTATTACATGGTATTGAATATTGTTACACTGATTATTACACTGTAGGCCTACCTGATATGGTAGATTCACTGAAATGGTGAACCATTAAATTAAGGAGTTACCGGGCAAATCAATCCACCCAGTCAGAAGTTATGGGCCAAATAAAAATTCCACCATTTTGAAAGTGTTGACCTCCAAACTCGAATCAGTTCATGATCCTACCCTGCAGCATTCACACACCAAATCTGGGACAAATCCATCCACCCGGTCAGAAGTAATGGGCCAAACAAAAATTCGGCCATCTTGAATTCGGCCATCTTGAAATTGTTGACCTCCAAACTCGAATCAGTTCATGAACCTACCCTAGAACATCCACACACCAAATCTGGGACAAATCCATCCACCCGGTCAGAAGTTATGGACCAAACAAAAATTCGGCCATCTTGAAATTGTTAACCTCCAAACTGTAATCAGTTCATGAACCCACCCTAGAGCATTCACACACCAAATCTGGGACAAATCCATCCACCCGGTCAGAAGTAATGGGCCAAACAAAAATTCGTCCATCTTGAATTCGGCCATCTTGAAATTGTTGACCTCCAAACTCGAATTAGTTAATGAACCTACCCTAGAACATTCACACACCAAATCTGGGACAAATCCATCCACCCGGTCAGAAGTTATGGACCAAACAAAAATTCAGCCATCTTGAATTCGGCCATCTTGAAAGTGTTAACCTCCAAACTGTAATCAGTTCATGAACCCACCCTAGAGCATTCACAAACCAAATCTGGGACAAATCCATCCACCCAGTCAGAAGTTATGGGCAAAAATACTGGATAAGAGAAAGATTACGCAAACCACGCCCACTCAATGCAAAAGCGTGGGCTCAAGTTGGGTCTCCTAAGGGGGCGTTGTCCCCTCCTTCTTCTTCTATTTTTGAGGTGTTTGCTCAAGACGTGCGCTACCGCAATCTACAGCGCTAAGGGGACTTGATTTATTCTCAACCTCAGGACTCCGAAGGTCTCCTAACCGAAGGTCTCCTAAAGGGGCGTTCACCCGACATAAAGTGGATACCGGAAAAGAAACAAAATGACGCTTCTTGGTTAGATCTAGTTTCTTTGTAATGGGCCAAACAAATATTCGGCCATCTTGAATTCGGCCATCTTGAAATTGTTGACCTCCAAACTCGAATCAGTTCATGAACCTACCCTAGAACATTCACACACAAAATCTGGGACAAATCCATCCACCCGGTCAGAAGTTATGGACCAAACAAAAATTCGGCCATCTTGAATTCGGCCATCTTGAAATTGTTGACCTCCAAACTCGAATCAGTTCATAATGTAATGGTTTTGCGTGCACCGCCGCCGCCGCCACGTCCGCCGCCGCCGCGTCCGCCGCATAAGTCTTTTGTGTTAACGCGATAACTTTTAAACGGATGGTTGGAATTGTCCCAGATTTGGTGTGTGAATGCTCTGGGGTAGGTTAATGAACTGATTCGAGTTTGGAGGTCAACAATTTCAAGATGTCCGAATTCAAGATGGCCGAATTTTTGTTTGGCCCATTACTTCTGACCGGGTGGATGGATTTGTCCCAGATTTGGTGTGTGAATGCTCTAGGGTGGGTTCATGAACTGATTAGAGTTTGGAGGTTAACACTATCAAGATGGCCGAATTCAAGATGGCCGAATTTTTGTTTGGTCCATAACTTCTTACCGGGTGGATGGATTTGTCCCAGATTTGGTGTGTGAATGCTCTAGGGTGGGTTCATGAACTGATTAGAGTTTGGAGGTCAACACTTTCAAGATGGCCGAATTCAAGATGGCCGAATTTTTGTTTGGTCCATAACTTCTGACTGGGTGGATGGATTTGTCCCAGATTTGGTGTGTGAATGTTCTAGGGTAGGTTCATGAACTGATTCGAGTTTGGAGGTCAACAATTTCAAGATGGCCGAATTCAAGATGGCCGAATTTTTGTTTGGCCCATTACTTCTGACCGGGTGGATGGATTTGTCCCAGATTTGGTGTGTGAATGCTGCAGGGTAGGTTCATGAATTAATTCGAGTTTGGACTTTCAAAATGGTGGAATTTTTATTTGGCCCATAACTTCTGACTGGGTGGATTGATTTGCCCGGTAACTCCTTAATTTAATGGTTCACCATTTCAGTGAATCTACCATATCAGGTAGGCCTACAGTGTAATAACCAGTGTAACAATATTTAATACCATGTAATACTAGTGTAATACCAGTGCAAAAATAGGCAATACCAGGTACAGTGTAATAACCAGTGTAACAATATGTAATACCATGTAATACTAGTGTAATACCAGTGTACAAATATGCAATACCATGTAATACCACTTACACACAAATAGCCTACATGATATAAGTACAAAATTGGTACATGGTGTCACACTGGTATGACGTGGTATTAAATATTGTTACACTGGTTATTACACTGTACCTAATGTGGTATATCCACTGTAATAGTGAACCATTAAAACAGTGTTACCATTTGCCCCATTTTTTCCTTCATTTTCACAATAGTCATTTGGTTTTAAGCCTATGCACGTCATTGATCTATGTATAGATATTAAATATATTTATTTAATATTTTGTATTTATCATAAACGTTCATGAAAAGGTGGACGGGAGTGGTAGGAATGATTGTGGACTGGAAGCGTCGCGTTTCGGGGATATACCTTAAGCAGTCGAAGGCGACTGCACAGGCAGTCTAGTTTGACTCTGAAGAAGGTGTAGCAACACCGAAACGTTGGTCGGGTGTGTGCACAAAATAAAGTCTTGAAAACTAAGCTGCAGTGTGCTCCAGCTTCTCCTTTCCAGTGATGTCTGTCCCACTGTGATGCACCTGCAAGCTGAGGGAGGGATGATGCATAGAGTCCCAAATAACTGGGTGTGGCCTGTGGAACTTGAGCATTGCAGTGCATTATGGGGATTGTTGTCACAAATTCACAAGCACTAAAAAGTCGTTTTCTGCCTTTTCTTGGCCAAGAAGGCACCAAATTAGAAATGTATGTTACTATTCTACTGTACATGAGTGATTCTACGATTCCCCTACGCTTTTGGCAAAAGCAAAATGTCAATTATCAGTATTTTTTTCAACTAAATGACCTAGATGTTTACATAGTGTATATATTTAAGTTTCCAAACAAACAAATTGCCAAGCTTAATCATAAATCATTTGATAAATACTCTAATGAAAGCGAACATTTGCTTAATTATTTTGTCAACAGTGTTATGGACAAATACTATGTCATTTCAAACATATATAAAAATACTACAGAGTTGAAACAATATATGTTTGAAAGTGCTTATGTCCCTTAGCAGTAATGTTGTCATTAATCTGTGCAACTGATATAGAAAATGTGATTGTTGAGCTTCATAAGTAGGATTTTATGAGTCACTGTGATACAGACTGACACATTTTTCATCATAAATCTCTGTAACGTCTGATTTGAATATAGTCACCCTCCTTACACAAGACTTCCTTCTCCAGAGATAATCCCTAGTGTATGTTCATAGGATTTTTCCAACACATAAGGGATCAATAGCGCAAAAACACTTTCAAAACAGTCAACGGTGTTACTCAACTGTGTTACGGTCAACAGTGCAGGGGACAAGTCGACAATTTAAAAAAAAAACAGAGCAGACAAACACATCTCCCTAGAACATATTATGTTGTTTGTTTGTCTATCAATATGGAAATAAATTGGCAAAAACATACTCCTCCTCAACTGTCATCAGTGTTGCCAGATTGGGCTGGTTCACGCCCAATTGGGCTGCTTAGGATGGCCGTGTGCGGGTAAAAATGGCATCTATCAGAAAAACCTTCCCACTGCCATATAAATCAATAGAATTGGGCGGGTTTTTAGGGCGGATTTTGATCATTTTTTTGGGCTGGAAATCATCAGCCTCATCTGGCAACCCTGACTGTCATACTTAATTGTAACACCATTGACGGTAACACCGTTGACATTTCAGCCATTTTTATGGTGTTGTGCGTACTGAGGACCTCAGAAGTTCCACCACAACACCTTAATCAATTCATGTATCTGTATGCTTTATCTGTGTTTTTCTACATGTGATTTCTAATTCAGATTCTTATGAATATGTTGATAACACAGTTGACAGGCAATTTTCCCGCTATGAGAACATGAAAAAGAATGGATTCAATTATGGAAGGATGGAGCTCAAAATTTACCAAAAAGTCTTCCCGTATCCTGCCAAAGAGGTTATGACATCACGTGATGTTATTCGTATGGCCTAAGACCAAACCATTACTGATTTATGGAGGAGGTTTCAGACCGTGACACGGTTAACACAGTTTTCGTGGACACACACAAAATGGCAAATTTCATGTATAATGGAAAGGACAGTGGTCTTTCTGACAGTTTTGTCATATTGTGATGATTACTGTGAATCAACATTTGCAATCGTCTTGGGCAAAACAAGTTTCTTTACATGTTAATATGAAGACTGAATCTGACATTTGGAAAACAGGACGGCATGAAAACGCCCAAAACCAGTATTAAATATTCATTCTTGCTGAGGGAAATAATGCTATGTCTACACTTTCTGTATTATATGAAAGATAAATGTTTTCTAATGTCCAAAACATCATTGGATGCAGTTAATAGTTAGTGGAATTGCCAAATAAAATCCACGGACTTAAAAGTGTAGGCGAATTAGAGAATCACTCATTATGAGCCACTTTCAGTAACATATTCATGTCTCCACCTGTGGAATGCCCCTTTAAGGGCGTAACGCCAGCAAACAAAAAAAGTTTTTCCAATTTCTGAAAAAAAATAGAAAAAATAAAGCACTTAGTGGTCCGTGGAATTTCACCTAATTTTTGCCATTTTTGGGAAAATGTATCCTGCATCAACACATTGCATAGGCATGTCACACCACAAGAAAATTAAGTCGCACCACAGGAAATTCACTGTATTATGGCCATTTTAATCCTTTTGTATACATGACTGACATCTGAGCTCATGCTAACTTGATCACGATATTGTGTTTAATCTTAATATGTGTTTTCATTTATATAAAAAACTTTTTTTCCTTCTATAAGAGCAGTCACACCACAGGACACCATTATATGAACCTAAGCATTGCGTGACAGAAACATTGCAATATGAAGACATATTAAGAGGTTAATAGTCACCTTAAGCTTCCACAGCACTCTCCAATAACTGAGGCACTGACTGGTTAGGAGCCAGTCTTTAAGACCCTTGTAGTTGGCCTTGCAGCTGCCCGTTCACAAACATTGACATACCCATCACCAAAGAAAATGGAATATTGTACAAGAACGACCACTAGCTGGTGTGGCCAGGAGTGGCACTGCAGCTATGTTATCGCAGCCAAGTAAATAATGAATGGGTGCCAATGGGGCTGTACGCTTCTCATAGAACTATCTGCCCGTGTGATATTTTCCCTGGAAACAATGGAGTCGCGTTCAATAGATATGAGTAAGTGAAAGCATTTGCCGACCCGTTTGCATATTGTCAAGTGTTAGATTCGTGAAAATGACCCTTATTTCAACTATAGCAATGACATAACACGTGACAATCGACTTTACGGCACTACGCCATTTGTTGACTTCAGATGTCGATGTGTTTAAAGTTATGTTAGGATTGTTGCGGACACTGTTATTTATTGCATTTAAGGTGGTGGAAAAGCGGCATGTGTACATGGGGTAAAGGAAATGACTGCGCTCATCCTTAAGAATTTGGGCACCTTCAATTAACATGTTGGACGGCGGTGGGGGGTTTTGAGGTGTGTGACCGTAGATGTCTCTGCTAGGATCAGTCAGAGTACGTCTCTCGTCAGCTCTGGTCGTGAATAGTCGCAGAGATTCCTCAGCCAGCAGGTATTAGCCGAATGCTAGCGTGTTGCAGGACAAAACTAACACGTCTTTGGGAGAACAAAGCCATGTCAGGAACCTTTAACTTCACTTCTAATACAACTTCCATGATAAGGTACAGAATGTGCACACATCTTTACAAACCAGAGAACAGAACACAAATCCCTGCTGAGCCATTTAGCTCAAAAGGCTCCCATTCATCTTTTACTTGCCTGCGTTCGCCAACGGGGCTATAATTGGAGCCAATGAGAGATGTCTTTCTCATAGCTTAGAGAATTTCTGATGTCACCCCACAGGACGTCATTTGTGTTACGAAATTGAACTTGTAGTTAATATTACTGTCTTGAGTTTTTTCACATTCACATATCTTAATATAAAGTTAATATTTATGCAATCATGCCAAATGCTTCATACATTATTCAAAATGTTGTTGGTTAATTTATGTATATATTATATTCCAGGTATCATTAATGTTACAGTCACACCGCAGGATATTTGACATATAAACCTTTACATGAATCTTAACAAAAATGTTTCTTCTCATCTAAGACTAATATGAAACATAATATACCACATCTTCTTTATTGACATTTGTTTTAAAGAGGAAGATAACAGTTTTGTAGGTTTTCAACCAATGTTACGAAAAAACAAGGCGTCACGTCTCCCACCCATATGTGTTAGTAATGGACTGTGCCCATTCTGTGCTCCTCAGGGGGATATTTGGGCACGTATTATAGACTCTATGGGTCCCTAGGCCAGAGACAAGAACTTTTATAATGGTAATTTTTCAATTCCGTTCATTATAATTTTGGTAATGAATTCTGGCTCGGAAAAACCTGTTCATTGTAAGGTCACCAGACCTCCAAGTTTCTTTGCTCCTCGCTATTTGCTCAATAAACACCCACTGAAACAAGGGATGTGTTTGTTTGAATACATTGGACACATTGTTTAGGGAAGGTCAGAAGGTCTTTCCCTGAAAATTGGGGACATCTGGTGACCTCCGGTTCATAGCCTTATGTAAATATGGAAATGTGCATAATTATGTTTATGAGACAGTCTGGTGATTAATCAGGATCTGGACCAGCATAGTGCATCACTGCAACTTTCCAAACATGCCCTCTGGGTGTTATGTAAGTCCAGACATGCCACAAAAATGAACTATAGTACACATTGACTAATTACCAATGCAATATTCATGCATAATGTAATTTACACCTTTTTGTAAAGCATACATAGTCAATGAGCAACCTGTTTTGCTCTGCTCACCAAACAGATGTCGGAGGGAGGCACACTGTATGTGTATGTAGCAGTGCGTGTAGTGTGCAGATATGGTCCATAATACATGCTAATGATCAGATGAGCTAGCTTTAACAAACAATGCTGTTTTGGTTGGTGCCTGGTGGTTCAAAGACAAACTTTCAGATGAACTTTCAGGTTTCAAGTTAGAAAAAACAACTCAGTGAGCCCATTGAGCATCATTGATTGCAAACAAAAGTGTCCACACAGGACAGGGGTTGACTGTACAGTCAAAGTGTTGTGCACGCTCAGTGTTGTGTATTACTCTGCAAAAGACACACCAGCATTCCTATATCCTGTTAATGAAACCTGGATGCTATAATGACACAAGCCTGCATTAGGCATGGATGAAGAATTCCATTTTCAGCAATTGGAACAACAACAACAGCAAAATAAAACTTTGCTAATAGCAGACCATTTAATTCCCATTACATTTCCCATGCACTAAATAGCCTCTGAATAGCATCAACATTTAAGTTATCATCATAATTTGAACACTTAAATAATCCCAGAGGATTGCCAGGGAAGGCCATCGAAGCCTACATCCACACTTTAAGTTAGCCTTACTATCTTGACTCTCACCAGATAGATGGTTCTGTAAATTTCGAATAAGGGAACCACAATTACTGCATGAGAGCCAGGCTACTCCTTAAGTAAGCCCATGGACGTACCTGTTACCTTATTTAGGTGCATTATGTAATTGTGCTGTATAATTAGAGTCGAGATAAAATTAGGTATAGGTATGTACAGTGTACATAATATTACATTACATTACATTGCACTTTGCTGACGCTTTCATTTATTCAAAGCGACTTCCAACTATTATTTTTCAGGGTATTGGTTACAGTCCCTGGAGCAATGTGGGGTTAGGTACCTTGCCCAAGGGCACTTCAGCCATAGATGGAAAATGAGATGTAGGGAGAGGTCAGGGGGGATTCGAACCGGCAGCCCCTAGATACAGTATTTGGAAGTAAGAAACACAAAGACTAAAATGACTACAGCAAAAGAGGGATGGGCAGATGGGAGGACAGGGAATCCCTAGGCAAGTTGAAGTCAGATATTAAATTGTTTGACATCTGTGGCTATTCTCATGGAATCACAGGCAAAGTGAAGTCGTTTGTCATAAGGACAGTTAGGTGTCAAGTCTTTTATAAAGTTTAGGTTTTGTTCAGAGCTGTTAACACAAAGCCATAGACATCACTAGACATTGGAGGGTACCACTGAACAAAATCTCTGTCTCTGTCTCTGTCTCTGTCTCTCTCTCTCTCTCTCTGTCTCTGTCTCTCTCTCTCTCTCTCTCTCTCTCTCTCTCTCTCTCTAATCTCCTCACTCTCTCTCTCTCTCTCTCTCTCTCACACACACACACACACCACACACACACACACACACACACACACACACACACACACACACACACACACACACACACACACACACACACACACACACACACACACACACACACACAAATAGTATTTCGTACATCATTTTGAGTTATTCTCAAAATTTCACATCTTGTTCAAGTCTACGATGATGATGAAACTTCTTCTTTGTTGTACTTTGAAATGAGTTCACTCAGCGTGACAACAGTTCTTCTTCCGACTAAAGGCAACACATCCTTTTTTTACAGGGTGTGAAAATTCTCATGCATTCAGGTCGTGTAAGTCATACGAGTTTAGCCGTCAGCAACTGCAAACAGCTCCAAGCTGCCCAAAGAAGTCCTGCTGCTTACGAATAAAACTTGGCTTTCAAGCAACATTGGCATTCCTGTCCCCATGCTCCCTCATGGTGGGTGGAATGCTTGAAATGCTGAAATTCTTTGCATGCTGTGTGGTCAAAGCGGTAAAGGAACTCACTTTCACTTTCTTTTCTCTCCATTGTAATGACATGGCACAAGTTCATGAAGGGGCCTTGCACATCTCCTCATCAGAGGTAGTTTTACCATTAGGCATATTAGGCGATTCCCTAGGGCCCTACCACATCAGCCCTCTTCGAGGGCCCCATGTCCTCATTTAGCCTAGAGTCCCCAAATGGTAAAATCCACCACTGATCCTCATCTTAAAAAGTTATCACACTTCATTAAAACCAGTGGCGCCACCAAGTGACCAACCTTATGCACGAGGCATACCTTGACGAGAGAGAGTGCAAAGCACAGTTGAGGCATCGGGTTACCAATACAGATGGTAAGCATTTTTTTACTGCTACAGGCCCACTGCCGAAAAATTATAGGCTATAATATCAGCCAATTTTTTTTTTTCAGGCTACCCCTCCAGTCTGATGTGCACAAGTAGTCAATTCGCAGTTAGTTAGCGAGGAGATTTACCATCATGCCTGGTGTTGCTGATGGTAGAAAATAAAATCAGTAATGTCTCATTTTACTATTGCAATAGCACTTCAGAGTGAGATATATGTAGACTAGAAAGAAGACAAACAAGCCGACCAAGACTGAAAGCTGAAAGGTCGGACTCGATACGGACCAAGTGAACCCTGGTCTGATCTTGAGGTGTGAAAGCAGATCGGACCTAATCCATGCACTTGCGTTTCAGTCAGAATACAAAAGGTAAACATTTTAAAATTAATATATCGTATTTTTAAAACGACCTCGGGGCGCGTGGCCTTTTGTCCACTTACAGTACAACAAAGAACAATGTGAAAGCAATCTGCACTAAAATGAAAATATGCATTTTTTTAATTGTTTGGACAAAAATGAAGTAAAGTGAGACAAGTCTTCATCCTATAACTCATTTCCTCTTGTCTCTAACTTAGCCTGCTCCTGACTGGTGAAAGATGAGATGAGAGGAGGGAAGAGAAAAGGGATAAAAAGCAGACGAAAAGGGCAACATGACTAGGAGGAGAGAGAGAGAGAGAGAGAGAGAGAGAGAGAGAGAGAGAGAGAGAGAGAGAGAGAGAAAGAGAGAGAGAGAGTGAGAGAGAGAGAGAGTGAGAGAGAAAGAACAGAAGTAACAGAGAAAGATGAGAGGAAAATTAAAAGTTGTATGATAAAAGGAAGAGATGAGGAGGAGATGAGGATAAGAAGAGAGGATGATATAAAGAGGATGAGAGCAAGAGAAAGCAAGAAGGATGAAGAGAACATGAAGAGAAACGTAGGTGGAAAACCTCTCTCAGCTGCCTGCTGCACCTCTCAGACACACAGAGGTCTGTTAATTACACCCTAATTAACTTGTCGCAACATTAACTGCTTATTCGCGGCGAGTAATTGCGTCCTGCCACAGACAAACGACTGGAACGGCAGAACATTGCTGTCACCTTGACAACCGGCAGAGAAAATCATTGTGATTAATCAAAGCCAAAAGGGGAGGAAAAAAGAACTTTGTGTTGTGGTAAATTACAGTAAACCTAACCAACATGGAGCTGAGCACAGCTCTGGTTATGTCATGACTCCACCACAAAGTTCGAGTGCATTTTCTTGTTCATCAGCTTGGAAGTTTTGAAAACAAAAGAAAAGTGAAGTTGTGACCGCTCATCTGTTTAGAAGGCGCAGGATTCATTCAGTACAAATATCTGTATAAAAAAGGAGACAATTCGCACACTTCAAGTCTTTTTTTGTGGAAAGCTTTACTGGACTTTGAAGCACCGAAAGCACTGGTCTAGCACCGAAATCCTGTAAGTCCAGTAAAGCTTTGCACAAAAAGACTTGAAATGTACGGACTGTCTCTTTTTTTGTACAGATAAAATCAAAAGGAAAAAAAACAAATGTTTTGTATAGCTGTCTACCTGGCTGTCTACCTATCTGTCTATATTTCTCTCTGTCTGACTCCCTCCCTTTCTGTCTCTCTCTGTCTCTCTCTCTCTCTCTCTCTCTCTCTCTCTCTCTCTCTCTCTCTCTCTCTCCTCTCTCTCTCTCCTCCTTTCTCTCCATCCTCTCTCTCTCTCTCTCTCTCTCTCTCTCTCTCTCTCTCTCTCTGACTATGTACAGTAAAGACTTGTGTCGTGGTAAGTTACAGAAAACCAACATGGAGCAGAGTAAAGCTATGGTTACGCCATGACCCCACCTCCCAGTTCAAATGCAACTTCCTGTTGATCATCTGAGAAGTTTCCTAACCAAAAGAAAAAAAAAACAGTTTATCTGTCTAAATGTCTATCTCTCTGTCATTCTGTCTCTCTCTTTTTTTCAAGCATTTTTTCAATACATATTTTTGAGAGGAGATGACAGGAACTAGATGGGGCAGAGACATGAGGAAGTATCAGCAAATTGAACCTGGGCCGTCCGCATAGCAGTCCAGTGCCCAGCCTAGAGCCACGGCTGGCCCTTCCTCCTATCTCTCTCTCTCTCAGTCCATCTCTCTAAAGGGCCGCACACACACGTCACTGCTAGTTACTCGCTCAGCTAATGAAGTCAATGTGTTTCAGCGAGACTAGCAGGCGAGTAGGCAAGTACTGAACAAGCCATGCAATGTGGGCGGATCCCGAGTTGAAAATAATTTATCTTCGAGCGAGGCGAGTAAGCGAGTAACCAATTGGAATGCAGAGTTTGGTACTTCTCGCCTGTTCATTGGCAGTTAAAGCCGCGGGAACTTTCAGCGAACGTTCCATGACAGAGTGGCGAGTAGGCGAGCAAGCGAAAAGCTTTGTGTGTGTACGCCGCTTTTAACTCTGCATAGATTACATACAATGTTTCAGAACAGCCTCAGAGCAGTGTCAGATTTGTTTAAGGGTAAAAAGCAAAAGCAAGTGTTAGCAGCCAGGCCAAGCTATGACTCTGTGAGAGTATTCCATTCTCTAGGGCTTTCTGTGTTTGTATTTATATAGGGTAGTGTCCCTGCCTGAAAGTGCTGAAGTATGCACTTGAAGAGTAGTAGAGTAGTAGTGGGGTCGCTGATATGAGGAGAGAGAGAGAGAGAGAGAGAGAGAGAGAGAGAGAGAGAGAGAGAGAGAGACAGTGCGTGCGTGTGTGCGTGTGTGCATGCGTGCGTGCCAGTAT
>NW_026945527.1:0-5000 GCF_034702125.1 Engraulis encrasicolus | reverse complement strand
AATTTTTAGCTGCAAAAATGACTGTACTTGGACCATACTAGAACATATTTGTTTATTACTTTGTAAACTTTCATGTAAAGATCAAATTTGGCAATAGGCGGCCCAATTTCAATGAGCAGCATAGTTGTAGTACCTTTTTTGACCATTTCCTGCACAGTGTCCCTTTAAGTACGCAGCTTGGTATGAAAATACCATTGCCTGACTATCATCGACTTTGAAATCTTGTACCGAGATGGTGGTCTGACCAAGAAGATAACGAATAACGTTTCCCAAACAGCCTGGTTAACCCGCCTCCCTCGATTTTCTACTGGTCGAGGCCACGAAAGGCTGTGTCAGATTTTGTCAAACATTCTGTGTGGTGGTGCAACGCCCTTTGGCGTGGTCCTGAAATGCAATGGTAAAGCTGTGGTCCTCAAATGCAATGGTAAACCACTTTCATGCATTTTCATGCACTTCTGTCACCTGAGGAGGATTGCCCGGATTTTCCTGCCGTGTCTGCAATTTTCTTTTGCCAAAGCAAATTTCTGTTTGGTAAAGGCAAAAATGCTCTGATGTGCCCTGACCAAAACTGGTAGCACTTCATTTTAGGGATACATCTATTAGCACTAATACATACAATGTACCTGTATAAGTAACTTGTAAGGCATGTACAAAGCAAAATCAAACATTTGTTAGGCATGTATTCACAAATGTCTTGTTCATGCACAATAAGGGATTTATTACCAATTTAACCTTAGTAAGGACCTAGTAGGCCTTAGCATTTGCTTAGTACATGCATTACAAGTTACTTATGCAGGCATTAGCATTGTATGTATTAGTGCTTATAGATGTGTCCCTAAAATAAAGTGTTACCACCAAAACCATCCCTAAACCTTACCTTTCAGTAAAGCAATGTTTCTGATGCTCTACTTTTGCCAAGAACAGCAAAATCAGCTAGGGATTGGCGAATTTGTTGTGAAATTGTGTCCAGACCGAAACCACCCCTAAACCTAACCTGTCACAAGGCATTTTGGAGCACGCCTTAACTTGCAAAGGCGTAGTGCACACACGCGATAGTCAGTTCAAATCAGCATGTCATCTTTACACTCTATCATGATGCCATGTTGCGGTAGCATATCCTCCTGACTACCAGGGGGAAAAAAGTTTAAAAATCTTTGTTTTTTTTCACTCCCCCAATTGTTTGAAGGCAAAAAATGAGATTGACAACATTTTTTTCGAATTTTTATTTTTCATTTTAAAGATTTAATGTGTCCATTACAGTGGACATTGGAAGGCCGTACATTGAAAATGTACCTTAATTGCTATCAATCAATCTGGATGAAAAAGCATAACAATCAGTTTAATAATTAGTAAATTTGAGCATTTATGAGTTTACAATGAGTGTTTTATTGGTTTGAGGTGGAAACTGGATGTGTCTGTGACCATTATCATTCATGCAGGTCATCTCAAGTCAAAGCAATTTTGTTTTAAGCAACAGGACTTGCAGTTGAAGCTTGAATGACATGTGGTCCCTCAACTGAGAACTTTCACCAGAGTTGACTAATTTTATAGTTCTGATGTGTGAAATATGGGTTATTATCTCTGGAACAAACATGTGTTCATGTCTGTAGGATTAATTTAGTCTTAATTTAATTTTTGGTTGAAATATTGTCCTGCAAAGTTCAGACACACATCAGAGTCATGCTCCACATGGGGCGACAAATGCATCAATAGGAAAAGTTCTGCTTATTCTGATTCTACTTTTCCTGCTTGAAATGAATCCTAAGAGGTCTCTGAACCTTCAGCATCTTCCTCAAACATCACATCTAGGATTATTTATCAATAATGTGCTTAAAGTGTCTCTCTCCTTCTGATTCTGATACTGACTTTCTGACTAGAAAAATACTAACAAAATGGAAGATGTCACTACCAATGTCCATTTTAGAGGACATTTCTTTAACGCCTAAATATGGGGATTAAATAATGTTACATTAATTTAGAAATGGTTTAATTGTGCTCTGAAGAGATTGAAATAACATATAAAGATGATGTTTTAAGACAATAATTTCCCACTTTTAAGTATTATGCATTTACTTTCCCTTTAGCCAAAAGCGGCCTATTTTTAACACTAGAACTACCACGGAGGGGTCAATTGACCTTTTTACCTAAAAGCCCCACAAGGGGGTCATTTGACCCTTTGGACCCCCTGCGGACACTCCTTTTGTTGTGGAAATGTGGCTGTTAGCAGCTCACAGCTGTCACTTGAGACACAGAGTGTGAGTGTGTGTGTGTGTGTGTGGATCATTTCCAATGCCTGTTGAGTGCTGTATCTCTGCATCTTCGTTCCTTGGAGAGGAGCTTCTTTCACCACAAAATTCTTGAGGGAAATGAAGCAGTAGTCCACATGCACTGGTATTTAGGCCCTATCCATCTAACAATTGCCAGGTTGCATTCACATGAGTCGTTATGGTCACATGGCATGGGAGATTCACACGTTACAGTTTTTCTCGGTTGGTTTGGCTAATTTCTCGAAACTGAGATGACATTCTCAAAACAACACGGACAAATCCCCAAACCAACTTGCAATTTCCCAAAACAGAATGGCATTTTTCTTTGCTTTCATCAGATATCAAATGCTTTGTACATGCCTCAAATGTTTAGTACATCTCTGCAGATGGATATGTACAAATACCCTTCAGTTGACACATTCAGCATACATTCAGCACATTTTCCAAATAAATTCACCTTGCTTATCTAAACGAATTAGACAATTCTCAGTCTAATGGTTGCCCTCTCCAAAACACGTCAGCATTATTTCATTGTGTAAGTCATCATATGCAAAGTGGTCTACGCAGTTCCCAAAACTGTCAAGGACATCATATTTTAAGAATTTCATTACATAGTAAATTCATGACAGTGTTCAACAGGTCAGATGGTATTGTAACTTTTCTAGTTAGTAGAAAATAATTTTACAACCGTGTATACTACAGTTTCCATGTTATTTGGCTAATTTCATGACATTTTTTCAAACGACATTCTGTTTTGAACAATTACTAGTTGCTTTGGCATTTGTCCATGTTATCTCTGTTTTGAGAAATGAGCCAAACCCATGAGAAACCTGTGATATATGGTCATTACTTTCTGTATATGAATTTACAGTAAAGAAAGTTACTGATAAATGTCCTTGGTAAATTATCTGTGTTGTCAAACTTCAATAGTTTCACTCACTTTTTCATTTTTATACATAGTCGAAATCTGTTAGCTGAACGTAGATAAAACACCTAACCATTTTGACTGGCAGTGCTTACACAATGGCAAAGGGACAATGTATTTTGAGGGTACTGATGATATATGTGGGGAAGAAATTTAGTTTTGACACATGGGTAAACTGTTTTTGTGGTGATATGAGCGAGTGATGAGGATCCATGTAGTTATGCTGAACCATCCAGTTTATTTTGACAGAAGGACTAAATGAATGCAAATGAGCCAAAGCAGTTGAGAAGGATCTATGCCATGTTGATGGTACTGACTATTTATATGTCAGACGGTTTAGTGCTGATGCAAGAATGAGGTGTTTTGGGAGGCATATGACAGTTTGCTAGTTATCTGAACTGTTGTGCAGAAGTGTAAGAATGTTTGGCCAAATGACCCAATGGTTATAGGAATGTCATCTCAGTTTCAAGAAATGAGCCAAACAAATCGAGAAAAACTGTAATTCAACCATTATCTGGTTGCAGTCATATGATTCGTCATTATCACATGGGACATTCACACGTTCGTTCATTGATGACTTATATGAAGAAAATGTGCTGACATGTTTTCAGGACAACCATTACACTGAGAATCAACCAATTGGGATAGATCAGCAAGGTACATTCAGTTAAAAATTCTACTAAATGTAAGCTGATTGTGTTAACTGTAGGATACTTGTACATAGCCATTTGCAAGGATGTACTAAATGATTGAGACATGTACAAAAGCATTTGAAATGTGATGAAAGCAATGATAAATGCCATTCTGTTGTGAGGAACTGCAAATTATTTCTGGAATTTGTCCATGTTTTGAGAATGACATCTCAGTTTCAAGAAATGAGCCAAACCAATGGAGAAAAACTGTAACACACACTGTCCGCCGCTAAACTGTGCTATCTGTCTTTGCTGCTGATATCTTCATGCAAGTTGCTATTTACCTGTGGTGATTTTGGAGGCTGACAGCCCTTGGGAAGAAGCTGTCTGTCCCTGTTTGTCTTGGCTGTTAGCACTGTAAGGTGTGACCCCCTCACCCCTCACCCCTCACCCCTCACCCCACACACGGCCTCTAACAGCTTCGTTACCATAACAAAATGAGTGATTAGCGTATTAGGTAAAAGCCGCCGGGTCAAATGACCCCTCTCTGGTACTGCTAGGTAGGCAGAAAAATCCTGGTAGTTCTAGTGTTAATAAACAATGTTTCGGTACTTGACCTTCATCTGGCAATCTTGATGAAGGTCAAGTACCGAAACGTCGTTTATTAAAGAAAGAACAGCGAAATGGTCAGTGTGCGGGAGTTTCTTTAAACTATTGCTGAGTGACCCATGGTGCCATCTCCGACGCACCTGCCAGCTGAGGTGTGCGAAAAAAGCCGAAGTTCAACCTCTGATAGAGTGACCTCATAATTCTGCACACCTGATGTAGGGTGATAAAGTTACCTCAATCTGGGGGTTGTAGGTTCAAATCCCACTTGACCTCTCCCTACACCTCCATCCATGGCTGACGTGTCCTTGAGCAAGGCACCTAACCCCACATTGCTCCAGGGACTGTACCAGCCTGTAAAATAGTAACTTTAAGTGTCTCTGAATAAAACTGTCAGCTAAGTGTAACGTAACGTAATGTAATCTGACAGTTTAGAGATAGCAGAGTTGACACATCTGTCATTCCTCGAACTGGGTTGAACCGAAAGTGTGCGTGTGTGTGTGTGTGCGTGCGTGTGTGTGTGTCTATATACAGTAGGACACCAGTGTGTTGTGTCTCCACTTCTCCACA
>NW_026945526.1:0-64835 GCF_034702125.1 Engraulis encrasicolus | reverse complement strand
CCCCTTCCACCATTCTCCTATGCTCCTTCCCTTTCGCCTCCTTCCAGCCTGCTCGGGTAATGACTCCAAGGCCCAACCTCCCCTGTGTCGCAGTGCCTGTGATATCGGTGTGTTGCAACCGCTCCTCTGCTTCTCTCAGAGCTCCGCTGGCGCTCAATTTCCGGCCAGTCCTCACGGTGATCCCTACTAACAATTTTTAGTTCTACGAAGGTTCCTGGAACACAAGCCCTTGGTTCCAGTTTAGTTCTGGGTACGTCCCCAGAGAGTCATGTTTGGTTATTTTTCAGTTCTCACTTGGTTGGCAGGAAAGTTTAATTTTCGTTCCTAGAATGTTATATGAGTAGTTCCCATTCCGTTCCCTTATCGTTCTCTCACCGTCCCTTTATTCCTGTTCATGTCATGTCTGTTCCCTTGCCATTCCCATATGGTTCCCTTAACTTTCTTGGTTGCATATTTGGTTCCTTAGACATGCTCCTGATGTTCCCCCAACCTTGTTTATTATTGAGAATGTGTTTTGGTCCTGCCCCACTATCTCTCACCATGATTGAGGTACCCCGATCATGGTACTTTAGCACCTCCCATCCTCCACCATGACTGAAACACCCTGCGCCTTGCATCAGTTTGCCACACTGCTCTCATAAGATGATGTTCAAAGTTACATTTAACAAATGATGTCTACATTCTATAGATCAGTCTATGCCGTATTGTATCACAATGAAAGGGAAATATCAGCTGAACTTGTATGAACACAGTCTAGTGAGAATTAATGCCAAACATTTTCCTTGATGAAGTTATAAGATAACCATCTACATCTAGTGCACAATGGAGCAGGCAATATAACATGTGCTGTTACTGACTACCTCACAAAGCAAGGCACAAGATGTAGCTAACAAATGCCATAAGCACTATTAGCTTGCTGGCAAAGCATACTTGCAAAGTTGGTAAACAAGCGCTATGCTGTACCATGCTGACCAGCCAGCAGGCAGGCAGGCAGGCAAATAACTAAATCACTGTGACTGCCCAGGTTTATATACAGGCTAAAGAGTACCATGTGACCAGATTGATTATGAGTTTTTCAGGTGCAAGCAATTGAATCATGATATACCAGCCCTAAGTAATTAGGTGTGGCCAGGCGGCGATGGACAGATTGCTTGTGAGGGGCCTGCTTGTTACCGGCAAAGGTGTAACAAGTTCTGAAATTATTTCAATCACTCACCATATCTTTTGTGTGATGTTGTGTGCACGGCCAAACCTTTGATCAACCCAACCAAGTTGAATTAACACTAGAACTACCAGGATTTTTCTGCCTACCTAGAAGTACCAGAGAGGGGTCATTTGACCCGGTGGCTTTTACCTAATACACTAATCACTCATTTTGTTATGGTAATGAGGCTGTTAGGGGCCGTGTGTGGGGTGAGGGGTGTGGGGGTCACACCTTACAGTGCTAACAGCCAAGACAAACAGAGAAAGACAGCTTCTTCCCAAGGGCTGTCAGCCTCCAAAATCACCACAGGTAAATAGCAACTTGTATGAAGATACCAGCAGCAAAGACAGATAGCACAGTTTGGCGGAGAGTGTGTTACAGTTTTTCTCCATTGGTTTGGCTCATTTCTAGAAACTGAGATGTCATTCTCAAAACATGGACAAATCCCAAAACTAATTTGCAGTTCCTCACAACAGAATGGCATTTATCATTGCTTTCATCAAATTTCAAATGCGTTTGTACATGTCTCAATCATTTAGTACATCCTTGCAAATGGCTATGTACAAGTATCCTACAGTTAACACAATCAGCTTACATTTAGTAGAATTTTCAAATGAATGTACCTTGCTGATCTATCCCAATTGGTTGATTCTCAGTGTAACGGTTGTCCTGAAAACATGTCAGCACATTTTCTTCATATAAGTCATCAATGAACGTGTGAATGTCCCATGTGATCATGACGAATCATATGACTGCAACCAGATAATGGTTGAATTACAGTTTTTCTCTATTGGTTTGGCTCATTTCTTGAAACTGAGATGACATTCCTATAACCATTGGGTCATTTGGCCAAACATTCTTACACTTCTGCACAACAGTTCAGATAACTAGCAAAATGTCATATACCTCCCAAAACACCTCATTCTTGCATCAGCACTAAACCGTCTCACATATAAATAGTCAGTACCATCAAAATGGCATAGATCCTTCTCAATTGCTTTGGCTCATTTGCATTCATTTAGTCCTTCTGTCAAAATAAACTGGATGGTTCAGCATAACTACATGGATCCTCATCACTCGCTCATATCACCACAAAAACAGTTTACCCATGTGTCAAAACTAAATTTCTTCCCCACATATATCATCAGTACCCCCAAAATACATTGTCCCTTTGTCATTGTGTAAGCACTGCCAGTCAAAATGGTTAGGCGTTTTATCTACATTCAGCTAACAGATTTCGACTATGTATAAAAATGAAAAAGTGAGTGAAACCATTGAAGTTTGACAACCCAGATAATTTACCAAGGACATTTATCAGTAACTTTCTTTACTGTAAATTCATATACAGAAAGTAATGCCAATATATCACAGGTTTCCCATGGGTTTCGCTCATTTCTCAAAACAGAGATAACATTCTCAAAATTACATGGACAAATGCCAAAGCAACTTGCAATTGATCAAAACAGAATGTCGTTTGAAAAAGTGTCATGAAATTAGCCAAATAACAGAGGAAACTGTAGTATACACGGTTGTAAAATTATTTTCTACTAACTAGTAAAGTTACAATACCATCTGACCTGTTGAACACTGTCATGAATTTACTATGTAATGAAATTCTTAAAATATGATGTCCTTGACTGTTTTGGGAATTGCCTAGACCACTTTGCATATGATGAAATGACACAATGAAATAATGCTGATGTGTTTTGGAGAGGGCAACCATTAGACTGAGAATTGTCTAATTCGTTTAGATAAGCAAGGTCAATTTATTTGGAAAATGTGCTAAATGTATGCTGAATGTGTCAACTGAAGGGTATTTGTACATATCCATCTGCAGAGATGTACTAAACATTTGAGACATGTACAAAGCTTTTGATATCTGATGAAAGCAATGAAAAATGCCATTCTGTTTTGGGAAATTGCAAGTTGGTTTGGGGATTTGTCCGTGTTGTTTTGAGAATGTCATCTCAGTTTCGAGAAATTAGCCAAACCAATCGAGAAAAACTGTAACGTGTGAATCTCCCATGCCATGTGACCATAACAACTCATGTGAATGTAACCTGGCAATTGATAGATTGATAAATACCAGTGCATGTGGATTACTGCTTCACTTCCCTCAAGAATTTTGTGGTGAAAGAAGCTCCTCTCCATGGAACGAAGATGCAGAGATACAGCACTCAACAGGCATTGGAAATGATCCACACACGCACACACACACACTCTGTGTCTTAAGTGACAGCTGTGAGCTGCTAACAGCCACATTTCCACAACAAAAGGAGTGTCCGCAGGGGGTCCAAAGGGTCAAATGACCCTCTTGTGGGGCTTTTAGGTAAAAAGGTCAATTGACCCCTCCGTGGTAGTTCTAGTGTTAAATGAATGAAATGGAATACAAAAAAAAAAGATTGTGTACATGATTAAATCTGGAGGAAATACTGCTACTAATATGTAGACGTATGTCATCACTGCTTATGCTCTGAAGTAAATAGTTGTCATGCATTCATAACTTTCACAATGAATTACAAACTACAGGAATATGACAACATTCTTTCCCTCAATGTTGTCATATTTCGTTTGTAATGGGAAATATGTAACCAACAAATTTACTAATATTAGGGGAACTTTGTGGGAACCAACACAGTATAAACAAAGTTGGGGGAACATCAGGAGCACCAGAGCTATAATGTAACCAGCAAGGTTATGGGAACGATGAGGGAACAAACATGACAAGCCATAAAGGTACGGTAAGAGACACTGAGGGAATGGAATGGGAACACACATATATCATTCTGGGAACGAAAATTAAACTTTCCTGGCAACCAAGTGAGAACCTGTGGGTTTTTTCTCTATTACTGTTAGACAAGCACTTTGGGTCCGGTGAGTTTCTGCAGATTTCTTTATTATACTGCTCCATTTTTATATGGAACAGGGCCATCCCAGCGATAGAACACCATTCTCGCTGATCTTCCAAGGTAGAATGCACCTTCGGCTGTGTCCTCTTAGAGCATTTATACTGTGAGCACACCCAGCCTGGCCCTGCCAGGCCCTTTACAGATGTTAATTAGCTCACTCACACCTCAACCCACAGACAGCCTTTAACACAACTGGAACTCTGTAGATACAGTCACAGATATATACATATAGTCATATACACATATCTCAATATTCCTGCATAGACATGTACATATAATAATCTGCATATGAATCATATAAGATAAAAATTTCACCACATAACCTCAAAAAGACTCACAAAGGGTTACAATTTTTTATCTTATATGCCTTCAATATTCAATCTTCAAATTTCAATTCTTAAATCTTCAAATTTCAATTCTTAAATCATTGGCGAAAACCTTACATCTTGCAAAAACCCCATTCTGCCAATTTAAGGGAAAAACAAGACGTGAAGGGAAAATTCCAACGATGGCTTCATTTCAATATGACAGCCCTGCATGTTCAGTTAAGAATTGATTTAACATGACTTTGTAACCATTCTGCATTAAAATTTTAACTGGGTACTGTAGGCCATCTGCAACCCTTAACCGTGTTACAGTGTTACACATTACATTATGGTTTATGTATCTATGATTAACCCATGATTCTGTTGACCATTCTACATTGTCTTGAGTTACACTAAATATTTGATTAGTTATATGTCTCTTCGCTAATTGCTTATCAATTTACTGCCTTCAGACTACCAGGAATATCCAATCATATCATTTCACAAATACATTGCACACACTTTGTCAGCCTATCAATGAATATGAAATATCACACTGTTTCCACTCAGCTATTGCCGTGATTTGACCTCTAATGAATTATTCTGTTGTTATCTGATTCATGTTTACATTGCCAAATAATCAATTTGTGTAAGGGTAAGAATCTGACATTCCGTACATTAACTCTGAATGATATGGCAATTTGTCTAGCTCTGTGTCAGAACTTATTCAACTTTCTCATCATAACATTCTCATTTTAAAGTTCAACCACAGTTACACAATTTAATTCACTGTCATGCCCATGTTCTTGCTTTCTGTCACTGCGCCATCCTCCATGGCTCTCAGTACCCCCAGAGTCTTTTGTTCTCTGTGATGTATGTAATTTGGCTTGCTGTGTCTTTTATCATCAAGATGTTAATGACCGTTAATCCTTTCTTAGCTCCTTTCGAGGTTGAACGTTTGTGTTCCCAAGTGTTGTGCTTCGGTCGCTTTCATGTGTTAAGGATTTCTGAAGTCCTTTGAAATGTATGCATTGTCTGATGTTGTGTTCCTTCGTTTCCACTTCGAAGACAGCTCCCCCATTTCGACAGTAGATGTGCCCAGTCTATTTGATGCTTTGTTAATTCACTTTGCATCCATCCTAGTTTGCCTCAGGTGTGAAATGTCTTCCTTTGTTGACTTGAACCCCCGATTCAGCCCACGGGTGTTGTTCTGTTGTGGTCTTCTTGATTAGCTTTCAGTTGTAAATGACTTGCTGTCCGCCTGGTGGGTTTTCCAGCCCCTGGTCTCCAGTGTGTCCTGGCCTCCTGGTCTGGTCTGACTCCCATCGTCTCCTCTAACTCCTTCTCAGCTGCCTGCCGTCCTCATTGTTGGCTGATGACTGTCTCCTCCCTGGGATCGACCTCTGTCACTCTGTCACATTGCCTGTGGACACACATAAACAGAAACAGCAGAATCAATTCTTTGGATAGACTATCTCAATTTCACACTCTCATTCATTAGCAAACTCAGACATACACAATCTAACTAGTACAATCAAATTAATTACACAATTCAATCTCTAAACAATTTTAATTCCTGTCTAATCTACTAACACTTTTATCATCAATCTAAACAATTTGTTCTCTTCTCTCCAGTCAAATTCTATAGCAATTTTCTTAAATTCTCTCCTTTAACTTACCTCCTGAATTATGAAAACCTCTTTCAACTATAAATGTCAAATTTCTTCAAATTTCTTCTATAAATCCTGTAAATTTTCCCACTTTTCTTTGCCAATTTTCTAATCTTCTATTTTTTCTTTCCATGTTTAATCAACCTTATGCACCCCCCTTTTTTCACTGTTGTAGCCTAAGCTACAATTGTGAAAATTACATTTGTAACTCCCAATTCTCCAGCCTTCTCACTGGACTATGGTTCATTTGATTCTCTTTCAGCGGTTGGAAACAGACCCATTGTTAGTTTCAGTGGGGAAACATCAGTATGTTAATTTAGATGTTAGTTGGGGTTAATCAGTGTTAGATATTTTCATAGCTTCATGCAAAAAGATGACATGCAGTAGGGCGTTTCCAACTGCTATTATTATAAATGTTTTCAAACCCCATTTCCTCTGTCAGTCGGTTTCGTTCAGTCAGTCATTGCTTGCTTGAATTGATTCCATTGAAATGATTCAACCCCCTTTTCCTTTGCAAACACACCCCTGTATTTCCAAAATGTTTTCCCTTCGTTCACTACCATATCTCCCCAATCAAATTTGCTTCCTTTTTTAAGTTGCCAAAGTTTCCTGCACCATTCAGATTTTTATTTTAATTTTTCACCAATTATATCAGATCAACTATTCCCTTTGCAAGGTTTGTTTCAATTTGTGGATCTCCCATTCCACACCTCTGCCAGATTAACCATTTGCATGCCAATTCAGGACTTTTTTCCCCTCTGTCTGCTTGCATAATTTATTAGTTCAAACTGGTTTCACCTCCTGCTGGAGCCCCCTTCACACCTTCTGTGACTTCGTCCAGCTAATCAGGGTTTTCAATCAACATTGTGGCCATTCAATATTCAAATGCAAACCCCTCTTCCCTGGGTGAAGCTCTTCCGCTCTTAGCTAAAATGTCAATTTCTCTTCACCAGTCTCTCCTCCACTCTTCCAGATAAATATCCGGTAATTCCAAATACTCCATTGAGCAATTAAAATTGTACTTCATACATTCAATCTCACTCACTTTCATATTTGCATTCCATTTTCTAAACCAAATTTCTCTCAGCCACCTATTCCACACATTCTCTCCATACAATTTCTATGCTATTGATTGATGTCCAAATGCCATTACACTCTTCTGTAGTTCCTGATATCTTTAAACTTGGCATATCTAATACAACCATACACAGAAATATCCATCTCTCTCTGCTGACACACCACAGTCATTCTCACTCTTTCACTCATTGCATTTTACCCACTCTCATACATACAAGCTTCTTATCTCAGACCATTATCTAACATGTTAACCTATTAGACAATAAGTACTTTGAATTGTGAGCATTGTATCCTGAATTTGTGCTACCTAATGCACCTCTATGCTATCCATGAAATTTTATAATATTTTGCTTTATCACTCCAAATGTTCTCTCACCTTAAATCCACCAATTGCTGCTACGCCCATTACCAATGTGTCAATAGCCTATTTGATCTTTTCTTCTTGCCAAGGAATGCTGACTCTTAATTACCTTTGTCTACACTCGTGCATTGACCATAGCCTTGAAGCTGGCCCATTCTCTCTCCTCTCGGCAGACAAACACTTCCACCCTTTGTTCATCGCAGACCATTATCATAATCCAATTTAAGCTAAGACCTTCCTGTCTTCTTCATTCACTCCATGCTAAATTGTTTGTTAACTTTGAGCTGTTTTAGTCCCTTCTTTTCTTTGAAATGTTTAACAGCCAACTTTAAAAGTCTAAGAACCACTTCAGACCAGTGATAACACCATTGGCCCCAGGGCCCCAGCCAGTCTGGGAGTTCCCCCACACCTGTTAAATCACACTGGGTCTCCACACTCTAGGCAATTAACCACTCCTAGCCCCCTGGTCATCAATGTATTGCAAATATATGTTAAGCATTCTCAACTCCCAGTTGCCAGCACATTAACATCCATTGCTTTCTTAATTCATCAAGATCAGACATGTTAATGTTTTCCTTCCAGACCCTCGGCACCTCTCTTTGACACACTCCATTTAAATCTTAAAAGACACCTCTACCCCCTCCATGTTGGGGCAGACACAGCTTTTTGTCACCAAGCCAAGTACCCTTAATTTTCAGCGACTTCTGTTCCCATGTTTCTCCTTTTTTATTTTATTTTATTTTATTTTCTCTTTTTCCTCCAAAAAAATATTCCATTCCATTCCGCTCTTCTCAAATGAAAATTTAAAAGCTAGTTCCGGCTTCCAGCTTCCAAATAGTCACTTCAGCTTCCATCTCTCTCCCCATTGCCATGGTAATTAACCCCTAGTGGCCAAACAGAGTACCACACATCCACAGAAATGTACCTTTTCTCCTCGTATGTTAAAATACCTTATCAGTTCACACTGCATGCATTTTCACCCCAATTCAAATTTCTGCATAGCCATTCTGACTTCCACACTTCCTGCTAGCCTATATGATTTCACATTCAACCCAGTCAAAGCTTATTGAACAGATGTCATACAGCCGCAACCACCAACCAATTTACTCGCCATGTCACCACTCTGTTAGCTCCCACTCTTTAGTTACCTTGTTGCTCCACTTCATTCCTTCTTCCATTATTATTCTATCAAAGTAGGCTATCTTCCTATCTTGCCATGTATATTATACACTGAAATAATTCCAGCCAACACAGTCTATATGGCCTCTCAGCCCTTTGCTTTTTATCCCTACCTGACCTGTTCCTTCTACACTAGAGATCTCCATCCAAAAGAAATAATTCTTTCCATCTATTTTCACACTTTCAAAAACCTTTTACTTCTCTGTACTTTCTTCTCATCTTTCAATCCAATCATTACCTACAAGCCAATCAATGTTTTCTCTCTTTTTTTCTTTCTCCCTCTTTTTCTCTCTCTCTCCCTCTCTCTGATATCACACCATATACAGAGCCACACAAAATTACACACACACATACATTCTGTGGATCCACACACACACACACACAATAACACTGGCATACTCTCTCTCTATCTCTCTCTCTTTATGCCCAAATTCACATACAGCAAAAATTATTAACTTCCACTATTAAAATTACACCAGAGGTTGATCCATAATTAAAATTATTTTTCATCTTCCGACGGGGAAAAAGCTAAACATCTTCACCTAGTATTTAAATTTGTCCATACAATTATTCCTCTTCTCCTTGAGTAATGCCACACACACACAGTAGGCCTACACTTTCACACTGAGATCTCTCTTCCATGGATTCGTGCCTGTCCTATATCAATAATTATATTACATAAGATCATCCGAAACCATAACTATCAGCGCTTCATTTGGCCCGATTCTCACAAAAATACGACTGCCCATCATACGTCTTTGGGCTCGACCGCAACTCTCCCTCACCCAAAGAACAATATTTTGAGCATCTATTTTTGCTGATCGTCCAATCATATCCAAAAATGAGCCTGTCCAACCTAAGACCTTGAAATCGACCACCTACCACATACGCCGTTCATATTGTACACCGCTTCTAATAGGCCACATAAAAGTGTGCAGTGCCCGCCGTTTGTATAACTCAAACACTCCCTCATCCTCGGTAATATCTGGATCATCCATTTTTGGTTTCTTTTATGTTCCCCAACCTCATCATTTCAAACAACTGTACATTTCAGCTTAACTTCCCACTTCCTTAGCTAACATAATACAATTATTTGAAATAATTAACGTTATTGGAATCTACTCACCGGGCCCAGAGTGCAATCCAACTTTTGCCGTCGGCAGGTCTTTGATGAACTTCTTCCAGTAGGTTCCTTCCACTTCTTACTTGGCCAAGTTTTTTGAGATGTTGTCCTTCCTGGAATAGTCCATCTTTCCCCTGTCTGCAGCTCCATCATCATCCCACTTCTGACACCATTAAATGTGGGTTTTTTCTCTATTACTGTCAGACAAGCACTTTGGGTCCGGTGAGTTTTCTGCAGATTTCTTTATTATACTGCTCCATTTTTATATGGAACAGGGCCATCCCAGCGATAGAACACCATTCTCGCTGATCTTCCAAGGTAGAATGCACGCTCGGCTGTGTCATCTCAGAGCCTTTATACTGTGAGCACACCCAGCCTGGCCCTGCCAGGCCCTTTACAGATGCTAATTAGCTCAATCACACCTCAACCCACAGACAGCCTTTAACACAACTGGAACTCTGTAGATACAGTCACAGATATATACATATAGTCATATACACATATCTCAATATTCCTGCATAGACATGTACATATAATAATCTGCATATGAATCATATAAGATAAAATTTAATCACATAAACTGAAGCAGAACCAAAAATGACATATCCGAAACGTATCAAGAACCGAACCGGAACCAATGGCTGCTTGGTTTTTACTGTAACCAAAGGGAACGTTTGTGGTAGATTTTGGTTTGGTAATAACCCCAACCTTTAGAGAACCAAAAGTCAAACGTTTTCTTTACGTTCTCTGTTACTAGGGCATGTTTGCTTGCCGCACCACCTGATTCTCACTGTCCCGCCGCATCATGACCAAACGGACCTTGGCAGCCTTAAATTCCTTCACGATAGATGTGATGGGCAGTTGAAGTTTAGACCCTGAGCTGTATAACCCCAATGAGCAAAAGCTTTTGGGGACTGACAGCCATCTCCTGAGGAAGCTGTTGATCTTCCTTTCCAAAGCTTTCACCGTTGTCAAGGGGACCTCATATACAAGCAGTGGCCACAAGAGCCTTGGCAGGATGCCATGCTGGTAACCCCAGGCCTTGTACTTCCCTGGTAGACCACTCCTCTCCAGGGCTTGCAGCCACTCCTCTGCCGGGCTGCCTCCCTTACACTTGTGTGTGTGTCCTTTACACAAAAACTGTCTGGGGCCCTGCAACATCCAACACACCCTCAATACACTCCTGTTACTGCTGCCCCTTGTGTAAAAAGACACTAACACAAGCAAACACACATGCAAGCAAACACAGACACACAGACACAGACACAGACACAGACACAGACACACACACACACACACACACACACACACACACACGCACACACACAGACACAGACACAGACACAGACACACACACACACACGCACATGCACACGAACACGCACAGACACAGACACAGACACACACACACACACACACTCACACACTCACACACACAACCTGTGGAACAGCTCCATGTGACTGCACCTTACCTGCCCTCCCAGATCTCCACTACCAATAACTGCTATGTGACTTTGCACCTCCAACTATGCCGTATTTTATGTTGTTATTATGTATTCTATTCCTTCCCCTATATGTTAAATGTTATTGTTATTTATTACTCTATAATTGAAGATCGTCAGCAGTTGTCCTTATGAGGGGCAGATGTGTATAACACAGTGTTATTCACATACAAGTGTACGTATGTGTGGTATAATGTGTCCTTTCTAATTTTTTTCAGTGGGATGGCTGATGAGGAGCAGGTAAGTACATCTTTGGAACCATTTTAATCAAGTTATTCAGAATAACAGGCAATTATAAATAACTTATAAAGTATTAGTAACACTTAATAAATATTGAACTCATAATTGACAAGACATTGTTCATTATGAATTCATTATTAACTAAGTGTTACTAATACTTTGTAAGTGATTTATAGTCGCCTGTTATTCTAAAGTGTTACTAGGGCTGGACGGTTTTGGACAAAATGAGCATCACGGTTTTCTGGATGAAAATTGACATCACGGTTTTCTGCACGTTTTTTTTTTGATAAGCGGCGATTTCCCCCCAAATCTTAATCTTTCAGACGAAAAACAAGTCCGACAGGCGGACAACAGATGCGTCCGTCTATGCCCGTTCTGAACCTTTTTTGCCCAAACGCCCCCTTGGCCTCCTCATAACCTGTCAAGGCAATTTATCAATAAGCCTACCATGTACTGTATAAGCCTGGATTTGAAAAAGTACCATAGGATTTCAACAGTGTTGGGCAAGTTACTGAAAAACTGTAATGCATTGCTGATTACATGTTACTGTCTTTTCAAAATAATCCCTTACACTACATTTAGCAATTTGGGGACCTAAGGCGTAGCTAGGGGGGCCATCGGCCCATCCCATATCACTTTTTTTTTTAACATAAAATCTCTATTTTATTTTTTTTATTTTTTTTTAATCACGATTTTTTATTTAAAAAAAATAATAATTACAAACATAAAAAACAGGCAAACTTGGATTACAACCCTTTCTGGACAGATTTCAATGAATAGGCTATTTGCAATTTTGCATACATTAAATAAACTACCCTACTAACAATTTTTAGTTCTACGAAGGTTCCTGGAACACAAGCCCTTGGTTCCAGTTTAGTTCTGGGTACGTCCCCAGAGAGTCATGTTTAGTTATTTTTCCGTTCTCACTTGGTTGGCAGGAAAGTTTAATTTTCGTTCCTAGAATGTTATATGTGTAGTTCCCATTCCGTTCCCTTATTGTTCTCTCACCGTCACTTTATTCCTGTTCATGTCATGTTTGTTCCCTTGCCGTTCCCATATGGTTCCCTTAACCTTGTTGGTTGCATATTTGGTTCCTTAGACATACTCCTGATGTTCCCCCGACATTGTTTATTATTGTGAATGTGTTTTGGTCCTGCCCCACTATCTCTCACCATATTTGAGGTACCCTGATCATGGTACTTAAGCACCTCCCATCCTCCACCATGACTGAAACACCCTGCGCCTGGCATCAGTTTGGCACACTGCTCTCTTAAAATAATGTGTGAAATTGCTGAAAACATGTATAAGTTTGTATTGTATATGTCAGTCTATTTGTACCACAATGTGAGAGAAATATCAGCTGAGCATGTATGAACACAATCTAGTGGGGATTAATACCAAATATTTTCCTTAATGAAGTTTTAAGATAACCATACCATCTACATCAAGTGCACAATGGAGCAAGCAATGTAACATGTGCTGTTACTGACTAGCTCACGAAGCAAGGCACAAGATGTAGCTAACAAATGCCATAAGTCAAAAGCGCTGTTAGCGTGCTTGCAAAGCAGGTAAAGAAGCGCTATGCTGTGCCATGCTGACCAGCCAACAGGCAGGCAGGCAGGCAGACAGGCAAATGACTAAAGCACTCTGACAGTCCAGGTTTATATAGAGGCTCAAGAGTACCATGTGACCAGATTGATTAGGAGTTTTTCAGGTGCAAGCAATTGAATCATGACATACCAGCCCTAAGTAATTAGGTTTGGCCAGGCGCTGATGGACAGATTGGTTGTGAGGGGCCTGCTTGTTACCGGCAAAGGTGTAACAAGTTCTCAAGCTATTTCTTTCACTCACCACATCTTTTGTGTGATGTTGTGTGCACAGCCAAACCTTCGATCAACCCAACCAAGTTGAGTTAAATGAATGAAATGGAATAAAAAAAAATCGATTGTGTACATGATAAAATCTGGAGGAAATACTGTTACTAATATGTAGACGTATATGATTTAATCGGGTGGACAGTCATCATTGCTTATGCTCTGAACAACACAGTATAAACAAAGTTGGGGGAACATCAGGAGCACGTCTAGGGAACCAGACAAGACCAGACCTATAATGTAACCATCAAGGTTATGGGAACCATATGGGAACGATGAGGGAACAAACATGAAAAGCAATAAAGGTACGGTGAGAGAACGGCGAGGGAATGGAATGGGAACCACACATATATCGTTCTGGGAACTTAAATTAAACTTTCCTGGCAACCCAGTGAGAACCAAAACAGAACCAAAAATTACGTATCCGAAACGTATCCAGAACCGAACCGGAACCAATGTCTGCTTGGTTTTTACTGTAACCAAAGGGAACGTTTCTAAGTGGTAAATTTTGGTTTGGTAATAACCCCAACCTTTAGAGAACCAAAAGTCAAACGTTCTCTTTACGTTCTGTGTTACTAGGGTAAAATGTGAAATTCTCTTTTCACTTTAATATGAGAGCAGTGATGTCCCCCCCTCACTGAAGTGTTATTTCATGTGTGTGCATGATGCGGTCACCTACTTGAAGTGACGTTGATGTTGGATTTCATGGAATACTTTTAAATGCTGCTTTGGGAAGTAGACAGAGTAGGCGACAGGTGAACTGTCTTTCTGTCAAAACAGTGGTTTGCAGGCGTTTGCGTTTTCACGTGGATATTGTCTTCGTGGACCGTTACAGACACACCGTAAGTTCCAAAGACTAATCAATGAGACATTTACTGCATAAACCGAAAAGCGAGCTCTCTGTCAAGCGGTCGCCCCGAACAAACCCTTTAAAAGACGCGCGTGCGTATGATCAACAGAAACACAGCCTTCACTCTCCCTGTGCTCGCGTGTCTGTGAAATCTAATCGAAGTATCGAAGTAATCTCCTCCACCCACGCTCAAAGCGCGAGTTGCTCTCTTGCCTGCACTTCTCACAGCATTGTCAAAAAAAAATCCAGGGGATTGCCAGTGTTCAGGCTGTTGTTTTCTTCAAAGGGCGTTGTTTCTTTTGAGTGGTGACGCTGTGTAGTCTAACACTGAACATAGCAAACGCTATCTGCAAATGTCTCATGCCTTCCTATTTTTTGTGCTCCGCTTGGTGTTATTGACCATGAAGAGTTTGTTGAGTGTGGCGCTTGACAGTTATCCTCCTTATATGAAGACGTCTTTGTGTGAATGTTTAGGAACTCGGCTAGCACACATGGCACACATGGATGGAATATGCATACAGACTTCTGCGCTTCTGCAGTTGTGTCAGATAATGCTATCAATCAGCTGCGTAGCCGGTTTGCTAACCATTATGGTAGACGTTTTGGTTTGCACGCATGAGCTCCAGGCCAAAACTGAGCTCTGCCACTCCACTGAGCGACTGCCACCTTGTGGACACAAAAGGGAATCACAAGAGGGAATCACAATTCAGAAACGCATCACGGGCGGACGGACGGACACCAAAGCCTCTTATAGAGATGCGTGGGACGCATCTAAAAAACAGAAATTTAATTTAAAAATGAGATACAATCATCAATTTAAATTAATCTCCATTTCTATTTTATCACTTTTTCATGTCAATAATATTTTTATAATTTATAGTTTATATTTCCCTACCCAACACTTTAAGTTCCCTTGCAAGTAAAAAGGGTTAATAAATTATTATTATAAGCAGCTGTTTTTGGCTTTTTTCCCCCAAGACAGCCCAAAACTGCATATTTCTTGTTCTACACCTGGCAACACTAATTGCTTAGTTCTGGTTGTACACCTGGCAACACTGATCACTACACAGTAAATTGTGTAGTGTTAAAATAACACTTAAAGAGTTAAAATTAACACTGTTCTAGTGTCTATTTGGTCCTGCTCCAGATCAGTGTTAAACACTGGTGTTAGATTTATAGTGTTAAGCTAACACTATAAAGAGTAAAGCAGTTTCGGGGAGCACCCTACTAACATTTTTTTAGTTCTAAGCAGGTTCCTGGAACACATGTGTTTTGGTCCTGCCCCACTATCTCTCACCATAGTTGAGGTACCCTGATCATGGTAATTAAGCACCTCCCATCCCCCACCATGACTGAAACACCCTGCGCCTGGCATCAGTTTGCCACACTGCTCTCTTAAGATAATGTTTAAAGTTGCTGAAAACATGTAAAATGTCTATATTTTATATATCAGTCTATACCGCACTGCACCACAATGTGAGAGCAATTTCAGCTGAGCATGTATGAACACAATCTAGTGGGGATTAATACCAAATGTTTTCCTTAATGAAGTTTAAAATATAACCATACCATCTACTTCAAGTGCACAATGGAGCAAGCAATGTAACATGTGCTGTTACTGACTAGCTCACAAAGCAAGGCACAAGATGTAGCTAACAAATGCCATAAGCCAAAAGCGCCTTTAGCTTGCTTGCAAACATCAAGTGCACAATGGAGCAAACAATGTAACATGTGCTGTTACTGACTAGCTCACAAAGCAAGGCACAAGATGTAGCTAACAAATGCCATAAGCCAAAAGCGCCTTTAGCTTGCTTGCAAAGCAGGTAAACAAGCGCTATGCTGTGCCATGCTGACCAGCCAGCAGGCAGGCAGGCAGGCAAATATTTAAAGCACTGTGACAGTCCAGGTTTATATCGTCGGCTTGCTACCAAAACCGCCTAAGTCCGATTTTGGGGTTTTCGGAAAACAGGGAAAAACTAAATTTCCTAGGGGGCGCCAAACATCAGTGGCGGTTCTAGGAAATCTGAGACCCTGGGCAAAGAGCAATTGTGAGTCCCCCCCTAATAATTTTGGTCAAAAGGAGAGTTTGCAGAACTTTACTCCCCTACCACTTCTGTGTCATCCTATCATCCAGTCTGTGTCATTGGTCTATTACAAACAGTACCTATCTTAGATGCTCATTTATTTTATTTATTTATTTTGAGTGAAGCTGCAAGTCGAACATGAAACGCCTTCTAAGGAAAACAAAATACTTTGAAACTTTCCACACTTTAAAATAAATCATTTGATTCAGCGCAACAAGAACAATGCACTGCACATTATTTTGATAGTTATAATTTTTATTTTTATTCCAAACATAAATCCTGGAAATGGTGAATGATTGAAATATTTAAAACTTGTAATAGTCTTGCATGCTGGTAAATCTCATGTCTACCAACAGATTTTCACAGTTTTCTTTTACTTTCTGCTACATTCAGTCATGTTAGTTTTCAGTGATAACATTATTTACTTTCTCAGTCAAAGTAAGCACTCCGAGATATTGTTATTGTGCTAGAGCAATCCAGCTTGTGGCATCACTCAGAGAAAGCATTGCAGTGGCGTCCAATCTCCATGTTGAGGGTCCATCAGTCATGGTGGAGGATGAAGGGGTGGGGCACTTCTTTGGTTCTTGTACCTCCTCACAAACGGTCTCCTCCTTGTTTATCATCTTTGCTTAACTTCTGCTCTTCTCCATGCTCATAGAACTGCCCCACCCCCCCAACCTTACCCATGACAGAGGTGACCTGGTCATAGAACTGTGCCCCGCCCACTTCAACACCATGACCGTGGCATTCAGAACAAGGTATAGAACAACTACTGGATTCGTTCACATTCATGTTTGACATTCCATTGTATGTAAATTAATGTAATGTACAAGGCAAATTAATCCAAAAGTTTCCAATGTCAACACTAGATACTAATAATGGATTAACTGATTGTCATAGGAAGTTATAGATTGCAGCAGCCTTCTACAAACCATCAACTACATCAAATAAAGCACCTGGTTAATAATTGCTCAGTTTGTTTCGAATAGCTTAATTTTAAGGCTACAACCATTGTGTGACAAAAAATAATATCTCAGACATTGATGTCTAAGGATGAAGATTTAACACATGGCCATTGTCTTTGAAACGAGAGAGAAAAAAACTCTTAATAGGTGTAAATAAACTGCTTCTTCTAGCCCATGTCAAGTTGCTTGCACCAAGTTACCCAAGTCATTCACATTGGCAGAACAATTGTCCACAGGGCCCCAGGATGAATAGATAGGGCCCCCATACCACCTGCCAAGGTCATAATAGGGCCCCTACCCCTGCCACCTGCAGGAGGGCCCTAGGCCTACAAGCACATGCCCTCCTTGTCCTCCCTATAGCTACGTCCCTGGTCATGCATTTTCTCATAGGCAGTGTGTGACTTTATACATACAGATTTTTGACTCTGGTGACTGCTGTGATTGACCAATGACCCTGGCGGAAAGGCAGGGTGATGCAGCTGTGGTAGGGGAGTAAGTTTATGTAAAAATCTCATTTCGACCAAATTCGGACTTAGGCGGTTTTGGTAGCAAGCCGACGATATACAGGCTCAAGAGTACCATGTGACCAGATTGATTAGGAGTTTTTCAGGTGCAAGAAATTGAGTCATGATATACCAGCCCTAAGTAATTAGGTTTGGCCAGGCGCTGATGGACAGATTGGTTGTGAGGGGCCTGCTTGTTACCGGCAAAGGTGTAACAAGTTCTCAAGTTATTTCTTCCACTCAACACATCTTTTGTGTGATGTTGTGTGCACAGCCAAACCTTAGATCAACCCAACCAAGTTGAGTTAAATGAATGAAATGGAATAATAAAAAAAAAGATTGTGTACATGATTAAATCTGGAGGAAATACTGTTACTAATATGTAGACGTATATGATTTAATCGGGTACTAGGGCATACAATGGCGCAGACAAACTCCATCACCTCGAGGAGGCGGGGGCTCTCTGGAGTACTTCTAACTCCACACAATTTAACAACTTCATTTGTCACTGACACTGGAGAGCATCTCACTCCATTTGGTGTTGGAATTACTCCAATAGTGTCAATAAGCCTTAACACTGCAAAATTAACACTGGCAAATTTACTGTGTAGGACCGCATGTTGCGCTTGCGCAGCGCATGACTAGCGAGTAAACACAGTGGGACAGAAACGGAGCAGACTGAAGATACACGAAAACAAACAGATTTACTTGGCATTGTGTGAATATTTTCTTTGAATTAAAAGCCAAATCTAACGTAGAATGTATTTTGTCAGGTAGTTTGTGTCATATGGCGATGTATTTCACTCCTATTTTAGTCCCAAATCATTTCAAACAGCAATGCAGCAATGTATATATCTTTCTGTAGACATTCCCTAGTAGAAAAGCAACAGTGGACTTAAATAGCAGAGTTGAAATGAAGTGTGACACCAAGTATGAAGTTCACGCACATAGCCTGGTACGTCTCTCATCAAAAAGAGAACATTGTGTACGTGAAACCGAGATCACGGTTTTTTAACGGTATACCGCCCAGCTCTAAGTGTAATCGTTCTGTATTTTTCAGCATTGTAGTTGTTATTACTCAATTTCCTTAAAATAATTTCTCAAATATCTTGCCTGTCAAACTATTCGAATGGAGTGTAGGTTAAGGTACAGTATATCACGAAAGTGAATACACTCCTCACATTTTTGCAGATTTGTGAGTATATCTTTTTATAGGAACGCATTTCAGAAATTTCACTTTGACTCAATGATTAGTGACCTTTTAACAACTTATTTAACCGCTTAAGTTTCTTGTTCACTCAGAAAAAAACTAAATACAGCCATTAATGTTTGAACATCCTTGGAGGAAAATTATTTTCCTAATGTTCTAAAAACAGCTATAGTGACTCCTATCTTTAAAGCTGGGGACAAACAGGCAGGGCTGTAGTACTCGAGTCCGGACTCGGCCCGAGTCCGGTCTCAAGTCCGTTTTTTTATGGACTTGGACTTGTCTCGGACTCTGTATTGTTTGGACTCGGACTTGTCTTGGACTCGGACAATGGTCTTGCCAAATTAGGCTTTTGGACTCGCCGGGTCTGTCATTAAGTTTTGTTTAGAACACTGGCCATCATAGATTGTAAAGTGGAGCTTGAAATCCAATAACAAACAAGTTTGTCTTCACATCCATGCCATATAGGTTATCTTCTAAGGTTCACACTATTGACATTCATCCTTTTCATTGTCAAACACTGACCGACATGTGACTCGGACTTGACTTGGACTCGAATCTTTTTGGACTCGGTCTTGTCTCGGACTCGAACCTCTTTGAACTCGGACTTGTCTCGGACTTGACTAGTACTGGTCTTGGACTTGTATTGGACTCTACAAAGGTGGACTTGACTACAGCCCTGCAAACAGGATGTCACTAATTATAGACCCATTAGACTTATGTCAATGCTATGATCATGTCCCACCTGCATTATTGTTTATCAAGCTGGTTCCAGGCCAACAAGACTGTCTTAAAATCCATTGATTCACTATACAAGCAGGCCCTGAAGGTCCTAGATAGAAGATCTTTTCAGTACCACCATTGTCCTATACTGAGCAAGTATAATATGCTCAGCCTTGAAAACATCATACAATTTTCTGATCTGCGGCTAATCCATAAAATTATTCATAATGCAGCACCCCCACCCCTAACATTTGTTCAACCCTGCTCTGAATTGATGAGCAGATTATCAAGATCCACCATTAGGGGTGATTGTAGTCTCCCAATCCGATGAATTGCTTTAGCTCAGTCAGCCTTGGTGTCAAGCATGTGTGGTGGTAAACAAGTGAGTTTTACAAAAAAGGTGTATCCTCTCAATAGCCAAGCATGGTAGTGGGACTGACATGGTTTATGGATGCATGAATGCTGTCAACATTGGTAATCTGAAATACACCTAAAAGAAACATGCATGTCATCATGCACTGTGACTACTGAAGCAGATCATGATATTCTCCATAGGATTGCATTCAAATCTCACACCAATCTATTTAAGCCAGATGCAGACTCAAAATGTAAAAGTTCAATGCAAAGAAAGGTTGAAACGCACACTGATGACCTCCCCTTTCATCCCTTTTCATTTCGTTTCATTTCGAGACGATTCGAGCCAACACAGCCCCTTCTCTACCAGATTTTTATCTGGGGTGTACTCACTTTTGTGAGTACATGTTCAAACATTAATGGCTGTATTTTGTTTTTTTCTGAGTGAACAAGAAATGTAAGCGGTTAAATATGTTGTTAAAAGGTCACTAATCATTGTGTCAAAGTGAAATTTCTGTAATGCTTTCCTATGAAAAGATATACTCACAAATCTGCAAAACTGTGAGGGGTGTATTCACTTTCGTGATATACTGTAATTGTAACTGTTAACTTCTTTAATATATATATATTGGGGTGTGTGTGTGTGTGTCTGTGTTTGTGTGTGTGTGTGTGTGTGTGTGTGTGTGTGTGTGTGTGTGTGTGTGTGTGTGTGTGTGTGTGTGTGTGTGTGTGTGTGTGTGTGTGTGTGTGTGTGTGTGTCTGACAGTGATGACACACAGGTGGGATGTGAATGCTGTGCTGAAGTTCCAGACACCAGTCACTGGATCCTGGTGGAGCCTCAGGTCTCCACAGAGAAAGGCGTGTCAACCTACAGCCTGAGCTCTGCTGCAGGGAGCTATGAGTGCTCAGAGTCCAGTCTGCGCTGGTTGTGTGCTGGTCCAATCAACCTGCAGTACGACTTCCAATCCTGGGCCGGCTTTTCTGCAGAACTGAATAAGAGAAACTGCATTCCAGCTGGTCCTCTGATGAATATCACAGTGAAATCAGGAAAGCTGGAGGAGATCCACTTGCCGCATTTCCTGTGTTTGGGGGGTTGTGAGGCATCTGTGCGTAATGCTGTGAAGGTCCTGCATTGGCCTGAAAACTCACCAGGGCGTAAAGAGGAGTTTGAGCTGACCCGACATCATGCCAGAATTGTAAACCCCTCCCTCTCTCCCATAGGAGTGGTTTGGAAAAAAAATTGGATTTGGAGATTGGGTGCCTATTTGAAATATCGGTCAAGTCCCAGAGTCCACTGTGAGCCGCTGATCTTCTACACCAGAACTAATCCTCTGGAGCTTCACGTCTACGTGGTGCCGAATGATCCAGCTCACATTGAGGCCATCAAAAAAGAAGAGAATCCCCAGGGGGTGAGGATCCGTAAACCAGGTGCTGTGGACCCAGTGCGGATTAAGGCTAAGATATCTTTGAAGACATCATGTGCTTCAGAGATCCAACGCAATACCATCCCACTGAAACCGTTCTCACCCTCTAACTTCTTTGAGGTGATCATTGAGACAGGTGAAAGCTTCGACATTATCATCAATAGGAACAGACCGAGCGTATTAATGACTGACCCCAACGTTAAGTGCATCTGGCAGGTCAAGATCCGGAGAGACGACTACCAGACAAATATGGGTACATACTATGTACTGTATAATATATATTAGAGTGCATCAAACAGCTTTTTAAAATTCTGCTCGTCTTTTGCTGTATGGTCCCTCTGTACTCACAAACATAGCAAATTTGATCCTCTGTATGTTATTAAGGGTGACACAGTGAATGAGCATTTTTAGCCAAATCAGTGAGCAGTGTGCATTGGGACTATTTTCATCAACATCAGTAAGGAGTAATCGAAATGGATCGAAAATCACAAGTTTGACCTTCAAATCTTGATTTAAAGGGGCTCTAGGTAGGATTAAAGGTTTAATTAATCACTATCCCGAGTCAGCCAATGGGTCATTCCACGCCAAATCTCCGAATCATCCCGCACGACCATCTCAGATTTGGCAGAAAAAAATCAAGGAGGTTCAAAAACGTCCCAATAGGAAAAGTGCAAAATTATAGCTCTCAACTCCTCATAGTTTTGTCATTAAAAATGCTTTTGTCAGGTACCCCCCTGACTCGTTTGGAACAGACTTCTCAGAGAGCCCACTTTCAGAGTGTTGTATCTAAAAAACTACTTTAAGTAGGTCCTTGTGAATTTCAAGGGGTAACATTTGGAACATGTACTTGTGAAATGTGGATTTTCACACATCCTCTTGTCATTTACCACCGTTTTCTGGGGGCTTAAAGTTGCTTGAAAAATTCTCACCTTTGAATTTGTGGGCATCTTTGAAGGACTGTGGTAAGTGCAGATTTAAAGACAGAGGTTTGATATGGACAATGTATGTTCCCAACCATTCTGTGCATGTTGTGTTGAAAGACTGATCTTCTGCGATGAACAGTTTAGAAGATATGAAGTCTTTAAAATGGAAAAACTGAAACTTGATGCCATCTTTGCCACGTTATAAAAAAAAAATGTCACGACTCACCACCATATTATCAACAGTTTTGGAAAGATTAGATGTCTGTTCTTAACATATCCAAAAACTGGGATGGTATTCTGCCTCATTTGGTCACAGTGATTTTTTAAAAACCCACTGTTGTGTGACTTCCACTGCTCCTATGAAAACCTGATATTGGGGGGCAACTTTGCCATGCTATACCTAAAAAATGACAGCAATCACCACAATGAACTGAACAGTTTTGGAAAGATAGGATGTCTGTTTGTAACATATTCAAAAACTGGGATGGTGTTCTGCATCAATGTCTTGTAATGACTCTTGAAAAACCCCTTTGCTGTTACATCAGCAGCTCCTGTGAAAATGCCTAAGTCACATGAATTACCAGGGGCAGAGCTACAAGGGGACAAGCAGGGCATTTGTCCGGGGCCTCCTGAATTTGTGGTAGGGGCCATAATCATGACCTTTGCAGACTTTTGGGTGCCAATCTATTTGGGCTGACACTGTGAATGACAGGGCATTTTTAATACAAGAAATGTGACTTGAGTATTTTTGAAGCACAGTCAAGAAACAGTTGAGTGATTTATATACCATTATTATTTTTCTTTTTCTTTTAGCTTTTAGATAACTACATTTTTTGGTAACTAAATGTCCGTGAATTAAAGGTTATGGCCATGTGTTTAACCCCTTAACATTCCTGGCGATTTGCCTGAAAAACGCCTGAAAAGGCGTACCCAAATTGAAGTTGTAACTGTACCCCAGCCCTTTGTGCTATGGACAAAATAAGACCACTTTTGTAAAGCAGACATTCTCTAGTTTCTTTACATATAGTCAGATCCACTGTAAATTCTTCTGGTGAAATCTGTAGATTAAGTAATTATTGTAACTTTTGATAATTTTTGACCCTCGCCTAGAATAAATAAAATGTACATCTATGAAACATACCCTTTACTGTGAGGTAAGGGGTTACAGACAGAATGAAACAAAGGCAACAAGTCCTAAGAACTTACATTTCAAATTTCAAAACAAAATCTCAAAAGGTGGGCTCTCTACACCATTTTATATGTGGGTATGCCTAGGCGTTTTTGCAAGGTACCATTTGGAGTCTCCAAATGGACACTTTTGGAGACGTACAGGTATGTTGATGGAAAACATGCCATTACTTGTAAATGCAACATCACAGATACAAAAATTACATATCTTTGGAAAGGTTACACTTTAGAGAATTAGATTGTACTGTTAGAATACTCTCAAAACCCTGATTTTCTGAAAACCCTGACTAAAAAGGCAAAGGAGGGGGAAAATACATTCAATATCGATTTTTGTACTCTAGATATCTACACATTTCTGTCATTATTGTAAGTGACTTTTATATGCATATAGCCCATGACAGGCTGACAGAGGTGTGTGTGTGTGTGTGTGTGTGTGTGTGGTGGGGGTGGGGGGTGATTGGGGGGTGTTGTGTGTTCGGGGCGCAGATCGGGGGGGTGGGGGTGGGTCGCAAATCTGTGTATTTACCCTGAACTCAGATTACGCACTGCCAAACACACACACTGCACACACTGCACACACACACACACACACACACACACACACACACACACACACACACACACACACACACACACACACACACACACACACACACACAGACACCTGGGGTCATTCCACGCCAAATCTCCGAATCATCCCGCACGACCATCTCAGATTTGGCAGAAAAAAATCAAGGAGGTTCACAAACGTCCCAATAGGAAAAGTGCAAAATTATAGCTCTCAACTCCTCATAGTTTTGTCATTAAAAATGTTTTTGTCAGGTACCCCCCTGACTCGTTTGGAACAGACTTCTCAGAGAGCCCACTTTCAGAGTGTTGTATCTAAAAAACTACTGTAAGTAGGTCCTTATGAATTTCAAGGGGTAACATTTGGAACATGTACTTGTGAAATGTGGATTTTCACACATCCTCTTGTCATTTACCACCGTTTTCTGGGGGCTTAAAGTTGCTTGAAAAATTCTCACCTTTGAATTTGTGGGCATCTTTGAAGGACTGTGGTAAGTGCAGTTTTAAAGACAGAAGTTTGATATGGACAATGTATGTTCCCAACCATTCTGTGCATGTTGTGTTGGAAGACTGATCTTCTGCGATGAACAGTTTAGAAGATATGAAGTCTTTAAACTGGAAAAACTGAAACTTGGTGCCATCTTTGCCACGTTATTAAAAAAAAATGTCACGACTCACCACCATATTATCAACAGTTTTGGAAAGATTAGATGTCTGTTCTTAACATATCCAAAAACTGGGATGGTATTCTGCCTCATTTGGTCACAGTGATTTTTCAAAAACCCACTGTTGTGTGACTTCCACTGCTCTTATGAAAACCTGATATTGGGGGGCAACTTTGCCATGCTATACCAAAACAATGACAATAATCACCACAATGAACTGAGCAGTTTTGGAAAGATAGGATGTCTATTTGTAACATATCCAAAAACTGGGATGGTGTTCTGCATCAATGTCTTGTAATGACTCTTGAAAAACCCCTTTGCTGTTACATCAGCAGCTCCTGTGAAAATGCCTAAGTCACATGAATTACCAGGGGCGGAGCTATAGGGGGACAAGCAGGGCATTTGTCCAGGGCACTCCTGAATTTGTGGTAGGGGCCATAATCATGACCTTTGCAGACTTTTGGGTGCCAATCTATTTGGGCTGACACTGTGAAAGACAGGCAGTTTGACTTGGACATTTTTTGATACAAGAAATGTGACTTGAGTATTTTGAAGCACACAATAAGAAACAGTTGAGTGATTTATATACCATTATTATTTTTCTTTTTCTTTTAGCTTTTAGGTAACTACATTTTTGGTAACTAAATGTTCGTGAATTAAAGGTTATGGCCATGTGTTTAAACCTCAACACTGTAGGAGTTAACATTTTGCTATTGCAACGTAAAGTAAGTCTTGAATTGCAGTAGTGATAAATTAATTGAATCATTCTGATTTGTAAAGTAGCATTGTTAACACACAGTCTTGATACAGGATGTTTGCCAAACTTTATTTCAGCACATAATTTTTTAAACAAATTTCTTTTAGCTGAAAATATATTTTGATATTTTACTTCAACACATTTCAAATTTTCCATCACTTCTGCAACTTTGCTCTGTTAGTAGAGGTGCATGTCAAATGATTTAACACATAGACCTTTGCCATGAACCAATACAATGCGCTAGGTTCCTCGGTCATGGTTAGGACTGGGGCGGGGCCAAGTTCTATGAACAGGTCACCTTTGTCATGGTTTTTTTTGGGGGGTGGGACACTTTTGTAATGGAGAAGAGAAAAAAAACAGTGATGATACAAAAGGAGGAGACTGTTCGTAAGGAGGTAACCTGACTAAACAGCTGTCCTGCCCCTCCAATCACCATGACTGAGCTACCCTGAGCATGGTGCTAGACCACTGCAATACTGACTGAATGCTCGTCAAGGGTAAATTCTGCCACAGAGCTGAGCAATTTATGTATTAATGTTTAATGTTCTACATTAACCCTGATGCAATTGCACAAACAGACATACATGTATACATGGAGTGAAACACAAATCAAATGTAGAACGATAAAAAGTAATATCTCATAAACAATCCAAAATACTCCACAGCAGGCCTCAGAACTGCATCAAAGTTGGTAAACAAGTTATTAAAGATTTTTATGAATTGTAATAAAAAGCATTGAGATGTGGTGATAGTCAGGATGTACTTGTTTCAAGATCTACGGGGATGTTTCAGTGATTCAACATTTCATCTCTTTATTCCGGTATTTGGTTTTCAGTGCCTAAAGATGAAGTTTACACACGTCTATAACCTTTGATTTACTGAAATGTAGTTACAGAAAAAGCTGAAAAAAAACTGTCAACAGCCACTTTTACTTTTTTGCCGTATTATATTGAGTGTGTCGAAAATGCTCAGGTCAAATATCTTGTATCAAAAATGTCTGACTCAAATTGCTCAAGTCATTCACAGTGGCGGAACAATTGCACATAGGGCCTCATGGCAAATACTGGTAGATAGGGCCCCCATGTAGCCTGCAAAGATCAGAGCAGGGGCCCCACCTCAATAGAGCAGCAAGCTGCAGATGTCACACAGCCGTTTTTACAAGTCCATTCTTAAAAAATGAGACAGAGCACCACCCCAGTTTTTGGATATGTTAAAAACAGACATTGAGTCTTTCTAAAACTGTAAATGTCATAGTGGTGAGTTCTGTTATTTCTTTTGTATAACATGGCGAAGATGCCACTAATATCAATTTTTCATAGTAGCTGTGGAAGTCACACAACAGTGGGTTTTTGAAAAATCATTGTGACCAAATGAGGCAGAATACCATCACAGTTTTTGGATATGTTAAGAACAGACATCTAATCTTTCCAAAACTGTTGATAATTTGGTGGTGAGTCGTGACATTTTTTTTTAATAACATGGCAAAGATGGCACCAAGTTTCAGTTTTTCCATTTTAAAGACTTCATATCTTCTAAACTGTTCATTGCAGAAGATCAGTGTTTCAACACAACATGCACAGAATGGTTGGGAACATACATTGTCCATATCAAACTTCTGTCTTTAAAACTGCGCTTACCACGGTCCTTCAAAGATGCCCACAAATTCAAAGGTGAGAATTTTTCAAGCAACTTTAAGCCCCCAGAAAACGGTGGTAAATGACAAGAGGATGTGTGAAAATCCACATTTCACAAGTACATGTTCCAAATGTTACCCCTTGAAATTTGTACGGACCTACTTATAGCAGTTTTTTAGATACGGCAATCTGAAAGTGGGCTCTCTGACAAGTCTGTTCCAAACGTGTCAGGGGGGTACCTGACAATAACATTTTTAATGACAAAACTATGAGGAGTTGAGAGCTATAATTTTGCACTTTTCCCATTGGGACGTTTGTGAACCTCCTTGATTTTTTTCTGCCAAATCTGAGATGGTCGTGCGGGATGATTCGGAGATTTGGCGTGGAATGACCCATGCACCTTCCCACACATAGTTTTTCTTTCTGTTACTCACTATGGGATAGAAATCCTCCTCTCCTCCTCCTCCTCCTCCTCCTCTCCTCTCCTCTCCTCTCCTCTCCTCTCCTCTCCTCTCCTCTCCTCTCCTCTCCTCTCCTCTCCTCTGAAGGAGCACAAAACAGTCACTAGAGGCACAGTCCCAAGTTTGAAAACAACAGTTATGAGTGACCTGGATGTATACCTTGGCAAAAAAAGGGGGGAAATACATGCAATCTCGATGTTTGTACTTTAGATATACACATTTCTGTCTTTATTGTAAGTGACTTTTATATGCATACAGTCAATGACAGTCTGGCAGGTGTGTGTGTGTGTGTGTGTGTGTGTGTGTGTGTGTGTGTGGTGTGTGTGTGTGTGTGTGTGTGTGTGTGTGTGTGTGTGTGTGTGTGTGTGTGTGTGTGTGTGTGGAGGGCGTAATCTGAATCGAGAGTAAATACAGATCTGCTCACACAAACACACACACACACACACACACACACACACACACACACACACACACACACACACACACACACACACACACACACACACACACACACACACACACACACACCTGCTCTATGCACCTTTCCACACATTGAAATTAGTCCTTGTTGCTCACTATGGAATAGAAATCCTCCTCTCATCCTCCTCCCCTCCTCTCCTCCCTCATCCTCTCATCTCAAGGAGCACAACACAGTCACAAAAGCCACAGTCTCAATGAAAATAGCAGTGTTATGAGTGACCTGAATTCATAACTTTTAGACAGTCACTCCTCTATTAGTTTCCCTGGGGCATACGTGCACAAATTAGTCACAGCAAGGGCTGTTTACAGTATGCTCTCGACGCAACACTCCACAGACAGTCTCACTCCCTGTTATTTGTTACTTTCTCTTTTTCTCCCCACACCCTTGTTACGTTCATAACACTAAAGGCATAGTATACAAACACTCAACCAGCGAACGTGTAGTGCATCGTGAAGGTTTATAGCATGGTGTTTTCATTCCCTAGCGTCCTAGTTTCGTGTAGCGCATATGCGCGCACAAACAGCTACAGGGTTGCAAGGGCTGTGCACAGTATGCTCTCGATGCAACACGTCTCCACAGACAGTTCTCTCACTCCCTATCTGTTCTTTTCCTTTCACGGAGCTGGTCACCCTATCTCACCCCCTTCTCTTTCTTTCTCTCCCCATGCCCTCGTTACGTTCATAACACTAAGCGCATAGCCTAGTCAACTCTGCTAGTTAGCCTCCATTACATGTAGGCTACAAACAAACAAACAACGAAATCTACCCTTTTATGTAAATACACTTATGAGGAACAATGTGCCACCTTCTATAACTGAGAACCGTTGGGTTTTCAAATGTCTAAGAGCATCATGAACAGTTTACTGAAGACATAAAGATGGAAAACATACCCCTTGAAGAGTTTATGAAATGGTCGACATCCGTCTTAGTTACAGGCAGCAGTCATATATCCATCTGAATTTCATCTGATTCATCACTGTCATGTCCAGTACATTCTTCCATTACACCCAGAAGGGTGAATCTTTATATCCCTTCGAGTTTAGATGCCGTTCTGCTCCAAACAACCAATACGGAACCAAGCGCTTACGCGCGTAGCATAGTAGCGAAAACAGCTGTGCGCAACAGCTGATGAGCTCAAAATTCGCGTCTCGGTTTACGCCCTGGTTTTTTAGTGACATTTCCAGTCAAAACCCATACAATCTACATATCACTGAGTTCCTTAGATTCTTGACTACAACACTGATAGCTTAATTTCTGTGGTACGTCTTGCAAAATGTGAATATCAAGCTGCTAAGTGCAGGAAGTAAAGTTATGCATGGTCAGCACTGATTGGCTTTCAGGCTTGTCAGTCATCACATACTTCGCTCTCATTGGTCAAACGGCACTTGAATCTACAGCAGACAAGTATAGCTGCAGGAAGATATCAAGGTTGTGTGTGAACACAGATCCTTCCTGGTGGATTTTTGCTTCTCAACGACAAAAAAATGCGTCGTTTTTTTCCCTGTTGCAACATGCTGCTGCAAAATCAAGCCTTTGATGGACATAAAGTGAGGATATTTACCAAAACTTTTGCACTGGGTGTGTTCTATGAAGACTAAGGAAGGGGCTGGTGGTTTGTTTGATTGACGTGGTCGATCTGATAACGCTACGAGGTCTTCAGCGGTAAGCGATTACATAATTTTATTGAATATGACTTTTCATAATTTCTTCATAAAACAGTGAAATGAATGCAGGGTGTGTATTTGGGTCAAAAATGAGTCTTATGGCTGGAAAGACGAAAGGGAAAGCTTTAATTTGATATGATGGGTGACTATATTTCGTGCAATACACAAAATATGAAATATGAAATATGAAATATGATCATAAACGGGGGCGAGGGCGCCCCCTGGAACGTTAAGGAGTTAAACCTCAACACTGTAGGAGTTAACATTTTGCTATTATACCGTAAAGTAAGTCTTGAATTGCAGTAGTGATAAATTAATTGAATCATTCTGATTTGTAAAGTAACATAGTTAACACATAGTCTTGATACAGGAAGTTTGCCATATCGTCGGCTTGCTACCAAAACCGCCTAAGTCCGAATTTGGTCGAAATGAGATTTTTGCATAAACTTACTCCCCTACCACAGCTGCATCACCCTGCCTTTCCGCCAGGCTCATTGATCAATCACAGAAGTCACCAGAGTCAAAAATCTGTATGTATAAAGTCACACACTGCCTATGAGAAAATGCATGACCAGGGACGTAGCTATAGGGAGGACAAGGAGGGCATGTGCTTGTAGGCCTAGGGCCCTCCTGCAGGTGGCAGGGGTAGGGGCCCTATTATGACCTTGGCAGGTGGTATGGGGGCCCTATCTATTCATCCTGGGGCCCTGTGGACAATTGTTCTGCCAATGTGAATGACTTGGGTAACTTGGTGCAAGCAACTTGACATGGGCTAGAAGAAGCAGTTTATTTACACCTGTTAAGAGTTTTTTTTCTCTCTTATTTCAAAGACAATGGCCATGTGTTAAATCTTCATCCTTAGACATCAATGTCTGAGATATTATTTTTTGTCACACAATGGTTGTAGCCTTAAAATTAAGCTATTCGAAACAAACTGAGCAATTATTAACCAGGTGCTTTATTTGATGTAGTTGATGGTTTGTAGAAGGCTGCTGCAATCTATAACTTCCTATGACAATCAGTTAATCCATTCATTAACTAATAAACTCTAGTGTTGACATGAAAAACTTTTGGATTAATTTGCCTTGTACATTACATTAATTTACATACAATGGAATGTCAAACATGAATGTGAACGAATCCAGTAGTTGTTCTATACCTTGTTCTGAATGCCACGGTCATGGTGTTGAAGTGGGCGGGGCACAGTTCTATGACCAGCTCACCTCTGTCATGGGTAAGGTTGGGGGGGGTGGGGCAGTGCTATGAGCATGGAGAAGAGCAGAAGTTAACCAAAGATGATAAACAAGGAGGAGACCGTTTGTGAGGAGCTACAAGGACCAAAGAAGTGCCCCACCCCTTCATCTTCCACCATGACTGATGGACCCTCAACATGGAGATTCGACGCCACTGCAATGCTTTCTCTGAGTGATGCCACAAGCTGGATTGCTCTAGCACAATAACAATATCTCGGAGTGCTTACTTTGGCTGAGAATGTAAATAATGTTATCACTGAAAACTAATATGACTGAATGTAGCAGAAAGTAAAAGAAAACTGTGAAAATCTGTTGGTAGATATGAGATTTGCCAGCCTGCAAGACTATTACAAGTTTTAAATATTTCAATCATTCACCATTTCCAGGATTTATGTTTGGAATAAAAATAAAAATTATAACTATCAAAATAATGTGCAGTGCATTGTTCTTGTTGCGCTGAATCAAATGATTTATTTTAAAGTGTGGAAAGTTTCAAAGTATTTTGTTTTCCTTAGAAGGCGTTTCATGTTCGACTTGCAGCTTCACTCAAAATAAATAAATAAAATAAATTAACATCTAAGATAGGTACTGTTTGTAATAGACCAATGACACAGACTGGATGATAGGATGACACAGAAGTGGTAGGGGAGTAAAGTTCTGCAAACTCTCCTTTTGACCAAAATTATTAGGGGGGGACTCACAATTGCTCTTTGCCCAGGGTCTCAGATTTCCTAGAACCGCCACTGATGTTTGGCGCCCCCTAGGAAATTTAGTTTTTCCCTGTTTTCCGAAAACCCCAAAATCGGACTTAGGCGGTTTTGGTAGCAAGCCGACGATATGTTCTTTCAGCATATTATTTTATTAAGCAAATTTCTTTTAGCTGTAAAGATATTTTGATATTTTAATTCGACACATTTCAAATTTTCCATCATGTCTGCAGCTTTGCTCTGTTAGTAGAGGTGCACATCAAATGATTGAACATAAAGGCCTTTGCCATGAACCAACACAATGCGCTAGGTTCCTCGGTCATGGTTAGGACTGGGGCGGGGCCAAGTTCTATGAAGAGGTCACCTTTGTCATGGTTTTTTTTGGGGGGTGGGACACTTCTATTATCATGGAGAAGAGAAAAAAACAGTGATGATACACAAGGAGGAGACTGTTCGTAAGGAGGTAACCTGACTAAACAGCTGTCCTGCCCCTCCAATCACCATGACTGAGCTACCCTGAGCATGGTGCTAGACCACTGCAATACTAACTGAATGTTCATCAAGGGTTAACTCTGACGCAGAGCTGAACAATGTAAACATTAATGATTGATGTTCTACGTCAACCCTGATGAGATTGCATAAATGCACATACTTGTATACACAGAGTGAAACACATATCAAATGTGGAAAGAATAATCACATGATAAAAAGTAATCTTATATACAATCCAAAATAATCCACAGCAGGTCTCAGAACTGCATCAAAGTTGGTAAACAAGTTATTAAAGATTGTTATGAATTGTAATAAAAAGCATTGAGATGTGGTGATAGTCAGGATGTACTTGTTTCAAGATCTACGGGGATGTTTCAGTGATTCAACATTTCATCACTTTATTCCGGTATTTGGTTTTCAGTGCCTAAAGATGAAGTTTACACACGTCTTTAACCTTTGATTTACTGAAATGTAGTTACTGAAAAAGCTGAGAAAAAAACTGTCAACAGCCACTTTTACTTTTTTGCCGTATTATATTGAGAGTGTCGAAAATGCTCAAGTCAAATATCTTGTATCAAAAATGTCTGACTCAAATTGCTCAAGGCATTCACAGTGGCGGAACAATTGCACATAGGGCCTCATGGCAAATACTGGTAGATAGGGCCCCCATGTAGCCTGCAAAGATCAGAGCAGGGGCCCCACCTCAATAGAGCAGCAAGCTGCAGATGTCACACAGTCGTTTTTACAAGTCCATTTTTAAAAAATGAGACAGAGCACCACCCCGGTTTTTGGATATGTTAAAAACAGACATTGAGTCTTTCTAAAACTGTAAATGTCATAGTGGTGAGTTCTGTCATTTCATTTGTATAACATGGCGAAGATGCCACTAATATCAATTTCATAGGAGCTGTGGAAGCCACACAACAGTGGGTTTTTGAAAAATCATTGTGACCAAATGAGGCAGAATACCATCACAGTTTTTGGATATGTTAAGAACAGACATCTAATCTTTCCAAAACTGTTGATAATATGGTGGTCAGTCGTGACATTTTTTTTAAATAACATGGCAAAGATGGCACCAAGTTTCAGTTTTTCCATTTTAAAGACTTCATATTTTCTAAACTGTTCATCGCAGAAGATCAGTCTTTCAACACAACATGCACAGAATGGTTGGGAACATACATTGTCCATATCAAACCTCTGTCTTTAAAACTGCGCTTACCACAGTCCTTCAAAGATGCCCACAAATTCAAAGGTGAGAATTTTTCAAGCAACTTTAAGCCCCCAGAAAACGGTGGTAAATGACAAGAGGATGTGTGAAAATCCACATTTCACAAGTACATGTTCCAAATGTTACCCCTTGAAATTTGTAAGGACCTATTTAAAGCAGTTTTTTAGATACGGCAATCTGAAAGTGGGCTCTCTGAGAAGTCTGTTCCAAACGAGTCAGGGGGGTACCTGACAAAAGCATTTTTAATGACAAAACTATGAGGAGTTGAGAGCTATAATTTTGCACTTTTCCTATTGGGACGTTTGTGAACCTCTTTGATTTTTTTCTGCCAAATCTGAGATGGTCGTGCGGGATGATTCGGAGATTTGGCGTGGAATGACCCCAATGCTTATTTGAGTCATTAGTAAGTGAACGATGACCCTCGTGACATTGTGACATTCAGTGATTTTTGCTTTCACTTTCACTTTCACAGGGGCTGCTGGGGGACCTCAGACAATGGCAGGTAGGTCAGTTATTTGCATGCGCACGCACGCACACACACACACACACACACACACACACACACACAGTATCTCTCTCTCTCTCTCTCTCTCTCTCTCTCTCTCTCTCTCTCTCTCTCTCTCTCCATCTCCCTCCAGGAACACTTGTTCCTGAAACTAATGTCAGGAGCTTGTGTTTCTTCACAGATTTCTATAAGATCATCCTAAATTATATAATGAGGAATTACACACAGAAACAAACACAATATTTTAACATCATGTCACAAAATGTTTGTCTATTTTTATATGTCTCTGCCATCAAGGATGTCTTCCATGTCAAAATGTAACTTTCCCTCACAGCTAGCTAGCTATTCTATTATACAGAAAGAGAAACGATACGTACACAGTATACACCAACAATGCCTACTAAATTAACCTAAACGGAGAGTTGTGTGTGGCATAGATAAGCAAACATACAGGAGGAGACACAGACAGACGTTCCTTGCATTATTAGATAGATTAGGAGAAGAGTGAAAACACCACCAATAAATGCCCTCAAGTCTGTTCTCTGCTAATTCTTTAAAAACTGAGTATAGCCTAGATGTAACAATACATCACTGATTCTTGAGAAAGTGGCTAAAACAGTATGTAATCTTGAAAGAAAAAAAGTGAATTACAAAATAATATGGTATATCCTCGTAGACAAAGGTCTTGGCTTTTCAGAAATGCACAAGGCCAATCTCCCCATTTAGATTTTTTTTCAGAAATCAGGTTTTTCTCCGATCATACCTTGTTTTTTGTCAACACCGTCAGACACAATTAAAAGCAATAAAAAGTGTATTGATTTGGTTGCATATGTATCTGGAGTTTTTAAGTGATTGTGTGTGTTTTTTGGTTCACACATATGCCTTTAAATGTTGAAAATTCACTTTGATTCTATTTTAATACTGCTTCATGTGTTATAATTTAAAAATATGTGCTGTCAGACAATGCCTACTTAATGCCTAAATAGACGAAACAATTTTTTGTAATTTAACAAATATTCGTGTATGTTTACTGTATTTAAGTGAATTACTTTTACAATTCAACATAATTGTAGATACTTATTGGAAGCATATTCTTAAAACTTGTCAAAAACATGTAAAACACATGCTTTTTTGTGAACTACATCAGATGTCACCGCCGTCAGGTTTTGTGACAAAAAACCCTCCAAATGCACCTCAGTGGAGGCTGGAGTATAAGTTTGGGTCACAATTATTACTAACATGTCTGGTAATGTTTCATCAACCAGCACAATTTAGTAAAATATGGAACAAGATGATGAGCGGAACAAAATCTGACGGTGGTGACATCTGACGGTGTGAGACAAAAAAACACTCTTCTACATATTGTGCATTTTTTGCTCACATTAGCCACTTCGTTTACGCTCTGTTTCTTAGGGGCTTCATGCCGCTTCTGAAAAAGTATATACAGTATAATTAACATTAATGTAACATAATACTATTAAAACCCCCGACGGTGTTGACAGTTTATGGTTGGGACAGTACCAGTGTCCAAACAAATTAACAAATTGAGGAGAAATTAGTAAACTTACAGGAGCTTCAGTGATGGTGAAGTACTCAGTAGATCTAAAGGTTTGAAAAGGGGTCCTAAGTAATGACAATGACCTTGTGCATACCTGATTATATTGTCTTTTTAAAAAAAAAAATCTGACGGTGGTGACTAATATGCTGGACACACTTTGAGCAATCAGAAAATAGTAGTAAATATTGCTTTACTCGCAATATGTATGTGCATATCTGCAGAACCACTTCAATATGGACTTTCACATCATGGTGATATTATTCAATAATATCAGTGATTTTTACATTTTAAGTCAATTGAAATTATGATGTCTGTCCTTGGGACAGCTGTTTTTACAGGGTGTGGGCAGGTTTATAGCCATAAAAAGTAATACAATTACACTTAAATATTTCAAACGACTGTACATTTGTGTAACAGACCCCTGGGTCTTTACCTGGATTCATTTTGTTCATGAAGATGTAGTTTATTTTCAACAGAATTGGAAGTTTATTGCAGAGACATGTTTTAGCTGCTTTCTCAAGAATCAGTGACCTGTGAAATAGCGAAATAAATGTTGATGCGTGATTCCTCAATGCAAGCTGCCATTGTTAGCTGAAAGCAAGGAGTCACTTATTACCAGTCACACAGCTATGAAAATTATGTCAACAATGAAAATGTACCTTTAAGTCCTTCCATCAACTGAGACCCCAGATTAATTTAAAGTGTGCAGCTCAGTCGAACGTAGAGAAGTGGACAGGGTATATTTGTGATGCGATCTGGGAAAACCCGTCGGATGTCGCCCTGGCCGTTTCTCAGGAAAGAGCGAAAATAGGTCGAGAAGTGATGTTTTCCTGAAATCGGTTTTTCATTAAATTATTGCTGTTTAACATCTTGTCTATCATCTCTGAAAATATTTTGTCTGAAATCGCTGTTTTAATGTGTTAAAATGAAGATTGAAACGGCCCGATGTGTGGTGAGAGGGGAGGCACCCGTGAGCAGTCTGCCTGCGCAGCCAACGTGGTGACGCTTGTAGCGCAGGGGCACGCGAGGTTGAGGGGAAAAAAACATCAGAGTTTGTAGACGTGAAGGCTCAGAATTTACACATGTGTATTCACTCATTGTCAGCGCATCTGAGCAGTTAAGAATGCCTTCTGTCTCGATGAAGCAGAGTTTTCTTAAGTTATAGGTCTAAAGAAAGAAGGAACAATAAATACAAAGAAACAGTAGGCGACACCTCTCCGTGGATCGGAGAGGTCGTCGAGCCCTGTGCATTTCAACTCCAGTCTCATGTGCCTCTTGCAGTTTATCACTACAACTGCGATTAGACTACTAAACGGCACTGGAATGTAGATTTCATCTTGTATTGGATAGCTCACATGCAAATCTAAAACTAAAGCGCCCGTGTGATTTATCTATAACGAAAAGTTTAATTTACTGCGCTGTGTCCTTGTTGTCATAATAAACGGTGCTGAATTGAAAGATGTAGATGTGGTCAAGACAGGGCTTGTTAGGTTTCTGTAATTTAAAGAAGCCTCATCGGATCATCTCAGATGTGGAAGATTAAAATGCTTTTATTTAGAACCGTGCCAAATGAATGTGTTCAGTTCACACGTCTTCAGCAGTCCGTTTCCAGAGTCAATCTGAGATAGCCTACTCGGTGACGTTTAACCTCATGTCAGTCCTTTCCCGCGACGCACCGGACAGTGAAGAAGAGCGTGAAGAAAAAAGTTTCTCCTCTCTATTTTTTGTGCTGCCTGCTGCAGAGGGTCAAAAGTGCTCTTGTAGGCTACTATTCCGAGGCAGCGCATAGCGAAAACATTCATTCTTTTGCCGCGCTGGTATACACACTTTGTCATAGGCTCTGAATCATAACTGTCATAACTGGCTCCGTAACACTGTAGAAGCGTCACTGGATCAACTCAGATGTTGAAAAATAATATATCTATGCATTTATGTCTCGCCTAACTAATGGGTTCAGTTAACACATCTTCAACAGTCACATTTCAAAGTCAAACTGAGATGCACCGGTGACTTTCACCCCAGTCTTTCAAATCACCTAAGTCCTTTCAAGCGACGCGCGAGATAGTGAAGAAGATAAGCGTGGAGAAAACATGTTCTCTTCTGTTATGACTGTGCTGCCTGCTACAGAGGGTAAAAACAAAGCAGTCTTCACCGTACTGTAGCCTACTACAAGTAGCCTATTCCGAGGCATGTAGGCTATGTTCGTTTATTTTGCGTGCAGCTATGGAATCGCGCAAAACCAAGTTTTACCTCCAGAGCAGAGAGCTCATTGCACTTTTCCGAGACACTGATTGTTCCCATTTTTGCATTTTTGACACATTTTGCTGATATTTTCGCTTCATACCCTATACAGTAAAATGGCAGGTCCAATACTCGTCATTCGTTTCTTTACCTGGTGGAATGCTTTAGGAACCTATTTTAAAATGGCAAAAGTTGGGCAGTAAATTACGAATAGGCTACATGACTATAGGCCTACATGACGAATCAATAGACAATTTAATTTGAAATTATATTCTATACACAGAGGCCAGTGTGTAGCCTATAGATGACCCACAGTGTGAGGGTCTCTGGGAGAGAAAATAAAGACCCCAGGAAAAGTAATGAAATTAGCCTACATTCGTTTAACCGATTTTGAATTAACTGGCATGTGGTAGGTAGGCCTAGTGTTTGATGAGTGGCCTTCTGTTATTTACTATAATAATAATAATAATAATAATAATAATAATAATAAAAAATAATAATAGCCTAATAATAATTTTAAAAAAAAATCTGAATATCAAAACCAAGTGCTAGGCCTACTCTTGCTTTTTTCCAGTGTTTTGTTGTCCTCAGAAGTAGTGCCATTGGATTCCAAATTTACTGAAGATAAATAAATGAGATTAATGAAATCTTTAAATGTTGCTTTCATTCAGGTAGCCTATTGCTTCTGAGACTTAATTCCCTTTAGTGAAAATCATCAATGTTACAAAGAGCAGTAGTTAAACCTAATGCCCCTTCACTTGAATATAAGGTCATTCCAAAGTCCGATCTCAAATTATGTCAAACACATTTATTTTTGTTTGATTTTGCATTGCCAATATCTAGGCACATATCAGACCTGAGGCAATTGGAGAATTTAGTGTGGCAGGGAATCACTCCATTGTGAGTATCCCTTACTCTAAGTAATCCAGTTATGGTGAGGGACTGGGGGCGGAGTCCGCTTCCATGATGAGCTACCTCAGCTGTGGTGATGGTTTGGGGGTGGGGCTGTGCTATGGTCATGGATGAGAGCAAAATTCCACTAGAGACAATACAGAAGGAGGAGACTAATCTTTAAGAGGTACCTTGACCAAAAAACTGTCCTGCCCGTATCTCCCACCATCAGTGAGGCATCCGGAGCATCGTATCAGGTCGCTGCACTGCTTCTCAACAGTCCCTCTCTCCTGGAGTGTTCCAAATTCTAGGTAGCGATCTGAGAGAGTATGAGCTAATACCCTGCATTATTTTACAATAGGCTGAAGAAAACAATTCCTGCACAGTGAAAGTCTAGGAACATTGCATTGTATTGATGTGGATTACTAATGGTCTTACAAACTAATATACGAAAGATGATAATAATAATCAAGCACTGAATGAAAAGCTAACTATGATAATGTCTCCATTGGGGATTAGAGTGTCCCAAGTGCTTAGAATGGCTCAATTAAACAGAGTATCCCAATATCTATAATATTAATAATAATAATTACTAATATGGTCATAATTATTATTCATAATAATGTGCTATCCATGCTGTGTTGAAACAAGGATGTTTTTCGTTTGTTTCCTTAGTTGTTACTTTGACTCAAACTCAAAACTAAACACATTACGTAAATAATTCAAAGAAAAAATAGCTGCAATACCTACTCTGGCCACAATCCTCCATACTCAACCTCACATTTTCCTAAGTTGCAATACCTACTCTGGCCACAAGTGCCTTGCATAGTTGCAATACCTTCTCTGGCCACAAGTGCCTTGCATAGTTGCAATACTCACTGTGGCCCAGTGACGTGCAGTGAGGGGTATGGTAGGGTAGGCAGTAAATATAGAAAATAATTTTTTTTGTGTATTTTTTAGCGCTGGGTATGGGGGTCCTCCCCCAGAAAAAAAAGGTATTTCTTAGATGCAATTTCCTGCATTTTAACCAAATCTGGAGAGTCACTATCAGCTAAAAACCTTTATAAAAGACTAAAAACTTTGAACAAATAGTATGGCTTGGATCGGCAACTAGGCCTATTCACCTAGTATGCTGATAAGGTATTTAATGTGCAACAAATTAGTAGGCCTATGTTTCTCTAAATACTGTAAATATAAAGTAGGCTATAAGATAAAATGCCATCAGTGCTTAGCCACCACAGCTCTAATAACTAAATAAGTAAATAGGCTAAACTATTAGACATTTGGACATTGTCTGTAGACCTTACATCTGAAACAATAAGTGAAAATGCATAATTTCAATTTGTTGAAAAGGCCAGCTAGACTTTTTTTTTTTTGTCAAATTGCCAAATTGGTAGCTCAAGGACCCATAGCCTACTCTGTACACATTTAAGGACCTGTAGGCCTACATTTTTTAATTTAGAAAGCTACAACATCACAGCATTTTGGGGGGAAAGCTTTAACTTTTGGCTTTAGCAGTTGACTTTGCTCCTCTTCTGTTTATTCTGTTGCAAATGCCAGGGTGTTTCACATGGAGGATGCAGGGTGGCAGTGTAGCCTACTTTGTTTAGAAGATAAAATATCTAGTTCACCAACTGTGAATCACACCATAGCATGTGAGGGGAAACGAACATTTAGCAATAAACCAACCTAGGTAACAGCTCCTGCTTCGTTGACGCATTTTGTGCTGCTAATCAAACACTCGCAGACAAGAAGGAAAGTTGGCAAGGGGGCGGGTTGCTTGCGAACTCAACAAACATGAGCGGCGGTGCATTCAGACAGTAAATAGCCTACTGGTAGGCCTACATCGAGTAAACCAACGAAAACACTTCTGAGACTCATTCTTGTGCGTGATTGTATTCTCAAACACTTCAGCAACGGTTGTGCAAGGTGTTTCAAATCAAGTCAATTTCTGAGTGCGGTGAGCACCCATGCCAGTCACTCGAGCCCAACGTTGATCTCGTACACAGCGCACTTCAAAAGAACACAGCTGCACGTCAACTTGCCAACAGGCTCCACACACCTCACGCATCGTGTATTAAGTAGGGATGGCACAAACCGCACCGAAAACCGAAACCGTACAATTCACACACATACCGAACCGAACCGTGCAATCCGTCGCAAACCGCAATTCATGTGCTGCCCAGAAAAATATGTAAAACAGACATTCTAGGAGTATCTTATCCAGTCTCTCTGATTAAAACATTAGCGTATAAGACCAATCAGAGGATGACACAATTAAAATCACACCATTTTCAAATTATGAACCTATACAATAAGCCTATTATAAGCCTATACATCACTTTTTAACTGCAGTTATATAAATATTGTTTAATATTCCCAGTGCATCATTTATCAAGAACAAAAAAAAAGAACCGTAGAGAACCGAAAACCGTGACCTTAACACCGTGATATGAACCGAACCGTGAATTTTGTGAACAGTACCACCCCTAGTATTAAGTCATCATCATAATAAATTAGGAAAATTAAGTCATGTCGTACGCTCAAAAAACAATCTCGCGTCCATAATAACACACACATAGTCTATTCGTGTCCACAGCACAACCAATCTTCAATGTCAACACCTCCCTGACCCATCAACAAAAGGCACCACGACAAACTTGAGCATGTTCATGTTAAAATTTGGCTACCCACAGCTTAATAATTAGATGAATCTTACCTTAAAGCAGAATCACGAGTATGTTTTCCATGTAAGTTAGTTCCATTAAAAGCCCGGGGTGGTTGACATGATGAAGATATTTTGTCCCAGTGTGTTCAAACTACTTGAAGCTGCTACCCATCTGATGTTGAATATTTCCACAATGCAGCGATTGCAAACGGCTCAGCTATTGCCTGTCATCTGAACCATCTTTCTTGCTACTTCTCGGATTTTTTGTAATAAAGGCAAAACGCCAAAGACTGCCATGTTTTCTGTACGGCTAGAGTTTGAACAAGCCGTAGCTTGCTAGCTGTTGTTGCTTTAAGCACGAAGGCTTCCTGAATTGTAACAATTTTTCATGTTGGCAGCTGTGATTGGCTTAAGTATTCCCGCCATCGCGAAAAGCTCTGCTTTTGCTCTCCATTGACAGTCTATGTGTGATAGATAATACGCATGCGCCAACTTCTACATTGACAGCGTTGAGGGCAAGATAGGCAGAGTCAAAGCGTGCCTACCCTGGCTCTGCCTGGCATTCGAAAGCTGAGCCTTCACCTACCAGCCAAGGCTGCGCGACGCGTTCCCATGGCAACCTGTCCAAGCCTGAGCGCTTTGCTTCGTGCGATAACTTGGGGTTTTGATCGGTCTCCGGTTACTGTAGCCTACTTTTAACAGCTAATTTATAAATTAATGTTTTTGTTATGCATGTGAACTCTCAAGAATAGTTTTTAAAACATGTGTTAGTTTTTTATTTTTAAGAAATTTATCCTAGGGTAGGCAGTGCCTACCCTGTAGACAGGTCATCAGCTGGGAAAATTAGGCCTTTCGTCCTACCGCACTTTTCTCTGTGGATTACTGACCAGAAGCCCTATTGGAAGAAATTAAATCATGGGGCCACGTCAATTTTTGCTCAGAATTCAATATGGCCGCCATTTTCCAAAATGACTTGTTTTCATGCATTATTACATTGTATTAAAAGGTGATATTCATGAACGATGAACTGCTTTCAGCACTATTCTGTCCTATTTCCTTACATACATGTTTACAAAGGTTGACTAAACTAAAATAAGTAAGGGTTAACGTTCGGCGAGAAGGTCGCTACCGTGGAATAGCAGCACGACAGAGAGAATCTTTAGACCCCGACGCGGAGCGGAGGGGTCTTGTTCTCTCTGAAGTGCTGCTATTGCACAAAGCGACCGACTCGCCGAAAGTTAACCCGCTTATTATATGGATATACTTAAATGATTCACACATGCGGGGACATTTCTTTAGACCTATTTAATGTTAAGATTGTTGCTGCGCAAAACAAAACAGTGCCGTTGTGGAACACCGCTAGTCAACAGCTAGGTAGGCTAGCCACACTGTAACAAATAGCTGTTTATTTACGGCAATTCTGCAACAGCATTCTACTGTTTTTCGAAAAAACAGACAATTACTGTGAAAATATTACTTTGAGTCACATATTGAGCATAAACAGTAAGTACTGCACAATAGCAGTATTCACCGTTGTGGAAAAAACTAGAGATGCACCGGATCCTGATTTTTAGGATCCTGCCAGATACCAGATCCACTGAATAAGATCCTGCCGGATCCGGAACCGGATACCGGATCCTACAAAAGGGTTGAAACATATAGTCAACTCGCACACGTGGGCCCTTTTTATTACGTTGGCGCAAACTATTTTTTAGACTCATTGGCTTATTGCCACACTGCCTGCAATAGCCGCTTCCAAAGGGATTTCACTCCATGCAGTGATTGGGGTTGTGAAAGACTGAAAAGCCTAGGCTAGACATGCACCAGACCCTGATTTTTAGGTAACATGCCGGATACCGGATCCACTGCTTAAGATCCTGCCGGACCCGGACCCTGTGAAAAACTCTATTATCCTGACGGATCCGGAACCAGAACCGGATCCGGTGCATCTCTAGAAAATAACAAGTTATTTTAGGCAGCACCATTGAAACCCATTCATCCTCCACTTGTCCGTGATCACCATCAAACTTCAATACCACCTGAAGAACTGAAGTCATTCTGACTGGTTAAAGATTATCTGATACTATCAAGCATGATGAAACAATTTCTAAGGAAACTACAATACTTAAAAAGTGCTTGATGCAGCAAAGTGTGAGTAGCACATGCATTTTGACAGCGATGAAAGTGTGAATGGCTGAAACATTTTAAGAACTTGTAACACTCTTGCAGCCCCATCTAAACCAATCTGCTAATCAGTGCCTGGCCTCACCTGAGTAGGGCTGTTATGCCATTATTCAATTACGGGCGTCACCTGCCAAGGGCCTGATGACTCTGGTCACATGGTACTCTTGCACCTGTATATAAATCTGGACTATCAACACTTCAGTTGCTTGCCTGCCTGCTGGCTGGCCTGCATGGCACAGCATAGCACTTGTTTGCCTACAAGCTTGCCTACAAGCTTGCTTACATGCTTGCACACTTTCCTCTTTGTGAAAGCTTGCTGTATGTGGCATCATTTGTGGCATTGTTGCATATAATGTGCCTGCTGCAAATTAGGCATTGCTTTGAGAGCTAGCTTGTAGTGCTGCTTGTTTGCTGTGCTACTTGGTGCAAAATATTTTTTTAAAGACTGACCAATGCTATATTCATCATTGGCTCATCAAGAGATACAGTAAAAAGCCCACCTTGCACACTATCATTGTAACATAGCACTGCGTACTCTGAAATTTTATTCATGCCCACACTTTCAAAGGACCACCGCAAACCATTTTCTCAATACAGCATTGCGCCATAGTATCATGCTCAAGGCACTCCAGTCATGGTGAACGATGGGAAGGTGGGGTGGTAACATGGCCAGGGTACCACAGTTATGGAGAATGATGGGTGGGGTGGGAAGTTGCCATGGCCATATTCATGAATACAACTATGACCCAGTATTTGCCTGTCATCACACAGTACAATTCAACTTTTTAACTGAAATGTACTGTTGTTTTTCTGTAGAGTACTGTTATTTAACAGTTCAATTGCTGCTGAAAAAATGTTATATACTGTGATACATTAAACAGCAATGAGCTGTATTTGATTTTTGGTGTGAAATAACAGTAGAATTACAGGTAAATATAATTGCCAGTAACTGCCGTTATTTTGCAGGGAAATTTTCTTAGAGTGCAGGACAACAGGTGTTGTCTATCAAAGCAGCTGATTAGAGTGACAAAAGACCGGACCCCCTGCGGAGTGATGTGAAACAGTCGCTTTAGCCACTGACTTGTATACAAGCCAGTGGCTTTAGCAGTGAACGTCTTGTTGCCATTGACAGCGGTAGCCAGGACAACGGGTGCTGTCTATCACAGCAGCTGATTAGAGTCTTGTTGAAAAGTCGCTTTAGCAGTGAAAAGTCTTGTTGCCATTGACAGCGGTCTGTTATAGACCAACCCGTCCGTTATCGAAAAATAACAGACGTCCGAACGTTGGGGAGCCCCGTTGAAATGAATGGAGCATTCGACAGATGACGTCACAACCATATAATAAATTAATATAAAGTTGGCCACCTTGCAATATCCAAAGGAAAGTGCTGAAAGTAATGATTGAAATGCACATACAGAGTCTATGGCTGCGAAAATTAGGTCTATTGTCCTGTCAGGGTTTTCACAGTGGATTACAGACCAGAAGGCCTATTGAAACATATTCACCAGCTGGTTGCCATCTCAAATGTGCTTCATTACATTATTACATTACATTGCATTTGGCAGACGCTTTATAACCAAAGCGACTTTCAGAAGAGGACATAATCAAGCCAACATCACAAGCAAATACAAAGTGCACAGGAGATATACAGAACAACAAGTGCAATTACAAAGAGGGGTTAGTTTTTTTTTTATTTTTTTTTATTTTTTTTTTTATAAAGAGGAAGTAATGAGAACACACCCACACACAAACACACACTCACAAACTAAACTAAACTAAACATAATGTCAGGATTCTGCCCTGGGGCAAGGCCAGTTCAATCATTAGTCTAGTAGATTCTCTCGAAAGAGGAATGTCTTTAGTTGTTTCTTGAAGGCTGCAAGAGAGGTGCTTAGTCTTGCTGCCTCTGGGAGACTGTTCCACCACTTGGGAACCACCACGGAGAACAATCTTGACTGGGAGTACCTAGAGCGACTGGATGGCAGAGCCAGACGGCTTGTGCTGGATGAGCGCAGATCTCTTCCAGTAACATAAGGCGTTAGTAGGTCCTTCAGATAAGCTGGGGCCGTTCCTGTGATGGTTTTGTAGGCAAGGGTCAATGCCTTGTGCTTGATCCGGGCGGCGATCGGTAACCAGTGCAACTCAATAAATAGAGGAGTAACATGGGTCCTTTTGGGTTGATTGAAGATCAACCGTGCCGCCGCATTCTGGATCATCTGCAGAGGCTTTAGCGCACAAGCAGGTAGACCTGTCATGAGTGAGTTGCAGTAGTCAACGCGGGACAGGACCGTGGCCTGGACCAGTCGTTGTGTAGAATATTGTGTCAGCACAGGTCTGATATTCCGTACGTTGGACATCTGGATTCGACAGGTCCGGGTGACCGAGTTGATGTAGTTGGAGCATGACAGCTCATCATCAATCATGACGCCAAGGTTTTTGGCGACTTTGCTTGGGGTCACGATGGTGGAGCCTATCTTGAGGTTGATGTTGTGACTGAGCGGCTCTTTAGCTGGGATCACCAGGAGCTCTGTCTTGGCCAGGTTCAGCTGTAGGTGGTGGTCCTTCATCCATGTTGACAAGTCGGTGAGGCAGGCAGAGATGCGTTCCGAAACCGTGGTGTCCTCTGGACGGAACGACAGGTACATCTGGGTGTCATCAGCATAGCAGTGGTAGGAGAACCCGTGTGTTTGAATGACACGTCCCAGGGAGGACGTGTATATTGCAAACAGAAGGGGTCCCAGCACTGATCCTTGGGGTACGCCTGTGGAGAGGGTGTGAGTCGTAGACAGCTTCCCTTGCCATGACACACTGAAGGTGCGTCCAGAGAGGTAGGAGTTGAACCATGAGTGGACAACGCCTGTGATTCCCATGGCTGTGAGTATCCTCAGGAGGATCTTGTGGTTGACTGTGTCAAAGGCTGCAGATAGGTCTAGTAGTATGAGGACCGAGGATAGTCCTTCCGTTCTTGCAGTCCTTAGAGCTTCAGTCACTGAGAGTAACGCAGTTTCAGTTGAATGTCCACTTCTGAAACCAGATTGTTTTGGGTCAAGTAATCCGTTCTGGTTTAGGAAGTTGGTGACTTGCTTTGCAACTGCCCTTTCTAGCGTCTTGGATAGGAAGGGAAGCAGTGAGACAGGTCTGTAGTTTTCGACATGAGCAGGGTTCAATGTAGGCTTCTTCAGTAGTGGTGTCACCCTTGCTTGTTTGAAGGCGGAGGGGACAGTGCCGGAGGAGAGTGAGGAGTTCATGATGGATGTGATTGCTGGGACCACTGTTTGGGCAATGTCTTGAAGAAGGTTCGTGGGCACTGGGTCTAGTAGGCAGGTAGTGGGACGGCTTCTTGTGATGAGTCTGGAAACGTCTTCTTCAGAGAGCAGAGTGAATTCATGAAGTGTTGCAGGAGTCGCCGTGTTTTCCAGGGGGGTGTCTTCTGGGCGGGAGGGTGGTTCACAGAATTGCTTGCTAATATTTGCCGTCTTTTCCGTGAAGAAGGTGGCAAAGTTGTCCGGGTTAAGGTCTATGGGTGCAGGAGGGGGGGGAGGGTTGAGCAGTGACTTGAATGTAGAAAACAACTTACGTGGGTCTGTAGTGTTGCTGATCTTGTCGTTGTAGTAGGTCGTCTTGGCAGCTGTTACAGAGGCGGAGAAGGAGGCTAGTAGAGATCTAAGTTTTTCGAGGTCAGATGGGTTGCGGGTTTTGCGCCATTTCCTTTCTGCCGCTCTGAGGGTGGTACGTAGAGCTCGGATGGTCTCTGTCAGCCATGGTCGCGGTTGTGAAGGTCTTGCAGGTTTAGTGACTAGTGGGCAGAGGTTGTCGAGGCAGGAGGTCAGTGTGGAGCTGAGCGAATCTGTAGCAGTGTCAACATCGAGTGAGGAGAGCACAGTTGCTGAGGGCAAGGCATCTGCCACCACTGATGCAAAGCTAGTGCGTGACAGGTTGCGTAGATTCCGCCTATATGTGACCAAGGGAGGGGGGGTGAGTGTAGGGTCGGGTAGGGAGGTGGTGAAATGGAGGAAAAAGTGGTCTGAAACATGCATTGGTGTTACCTTGATGTTGTCCGCTTGGCAGTCCTTAGTCATGATCAGGTCGAGCTGGTTACCACTCTTGTGTGTCGGGGGGCAGCTGGCTAGTTGAATGTCAAATGAGTTCATGCTTCAAAATTCAACAACAGCAACAGCAACAGAAAGATGTACATTTCCTATACAATATCCTAAGGATTGTTGTCAGAAAATGATTGAATTACACATTCACAATTGACTGCTGAAAAAAGGCTATTGATCTGCCAAACCTTTCACATTAGATTTCTGACCAAAAGTTTTTTCAGGCCTACAATTTTTTTGCATAAAGCAAGGGTCAGTGTGCGTGCATGTGTGCGCGCACGTATCCCCCGCTCATCTTTCCCCTGCTCTACAGTGTCTTTCCCCCACACACTATTCTGCCTTCTCCACCCCCTCACTCACCCACCCCACACACTATTCTGCCCCCCAACCCCCTCACTCATCCTTCCCATGCTAGTCTGCCCCTCCACCCCTCACTCACCCCCCACGCTCAACCCCCCTGACTCATTCTTCCCCCACTCCCCAACAAAATACTCGCCCACCCCCCCACCCAATGTGAAAAGTTTGGCAGGTCACCCCCCCCCCAGACTCAACTTACACCCCCCCCCCCCCACACACACACACACATTATTCTGCCCCCCGAACCCCCCACATCCCCCCACACACTATTCTGCCCCCCCACCTCCTAATTCAACCCCGACTCATTCCCCCCCAAACCCACTCTGCCCCCCTACCCCCACTCACCCCCTCATTCATCCTCCCGCTCCTCCACATCATTCGGTCCCCCCTACCCCCCCACCTTACCGCACCACCACACACACACCCGGTCTACTGTGTCTATGTCAGTGTATGTAAAGAATTAAACTGGCCACACACACTTGAGAAAAGCGCACTCGGACAGACACATACAAACGCACGCACACACGCACGCACGCACGCACGCACGCACACACACACACACACACACACACAGACACACACACACACACACACACAGTTTGGCAGGACAATATGCCTTTTTTCAGCAGTCCACTGTGTTTGTAAAATTCAATCATTTGACAACATTCCTTTGGATATTTCAAAGTGGCAAGATACAGGGGGTGGACAAAATAAGAGACGCCTATCATTTTAGTGTTGGAAGTTTAATGGCTCAAGTGGACCAGCCTGTTGGCCAATCTTCATTACAGGGGTGATAGTGAAAAAAAATCCTGAGCCTGAACTTTTTTCGGAGGGTGGGGACACGACGACGACAACATAGGCCCTACTGCATATGTGACATAATGTAGCTAGGCCTAATTTTGACCCATTATTCAAAAATGTAATAGTCTCGTTTTTGAGTTTTTCATTTTTGTCTTGTGCCTCGTGTTATTCACGAAAAGACAGATCATTCCCATCTTAGTAGGCTATAGCACTTAAGATTGACTGATAGAAACTGGCCATGTTCGATTCTAGCTGTAAAAACGAATACCGATGTATGCAGTTAGAAGTGCATTCTAGGCTTGTGATGTTGCAGTATAGTTATTGAGGTGGGTGTTGAACCACAATGCAACATTGAAACACCAGAATGCATTTCTGACAACATGGTGCATATTTTACCACATTTAATTAACCCAAAGCTGCATATGTAGCAGCCATACCAAGACAGTTCAGTAGGGGGCAATACTACGCCAAAGCACAGTAACTACTCTGTCTAAAATAAAAGAGGTGATAACCAATTAATTAAGCAATACTTTTAAATGACATAATATACCTTTGCTGTGTGCTGATTCGTTTCATGTTCATTGGGACATTGTTCATATAGGACTAACTTGTCTACTTGCTGACATGTTTAGATACTCATCGCCCCATGGTCTACCCATCAACCCCTGCCTTCCCGTTGTAGGGAAACGCCCTTTAATTAGGCCTACATTAAAATATTTAGGGCACACGTGCATAATTGGCTACATGTAGGCCCACGTTCCTATTGCTAATTCCCGACTCCACAGATGACAGCTATTATGGACAAGGCAGTGACTACTGTGAGACTTTTTGCATTGGCTTGTCGTCAATTAAAATAGCCTACATGAAAATCACTCGCGTGCGCGCACACACGCATTGTATGAGTTGCAAAGATAACAACAGAAAACAACATGAACAAAGACAGGACCGAATTCAACTACGCTACATGAAAATAGCCCCGGGGCATGACAATAAGATGAACATTCACTGCATGTGCACGGTGGACACAAGAAATGGAATCCAGACATGAAGGCTAACTGAAGTTCATGAAGGGAGTTGTGTTATTGATGATGGCTCCCTGCATGAGTCGGGCTAAAGTATCCCCTTTTTTGTAATACCAGTGACACCGTGCAGGCAAGATAACCTGTGCATCGTGTGTGGAATAATTCGATTCGATTACGCAGACGGGCGAGATGGAGCGCGCGCAATGGAAAGGCTGTGTGAACCTGTGCGAGGAGGCTGTTCGAGTTTTTTTTTCCACACAGCGCGACTGATTATAGAGAGCGCGCTGGTTGGTTGGTTTAGTCAACAAAACTATTATGAACATCTCCCTGAAATCAGTTTTTGAAACATGGTTTGTCGAGTTCCGGTATGTTCTGTCTCAATCAACAGACCAACATCCAAGAACCCAGCTCACACTTCAAAGGGTGAAGCAGGGATGCCCAAATCATTCTAAAGTGGTAAATTGTAAACCTTGATGCATCCGTTATGCACAGACTGGTCGATTCAATCCATTCCAAAGCAGTCACACAGTTGCAGGTTAAGCCAGGTCTCAAATGTGAAACATAGCGGTCCAATTTCAAGCATTCCACAGTCATTTGGACGTGCTGCGAATGGTAGCCGCTATTCCAATGCAGACATTTAACGCACCACATCAAGAAAAAAAGTACCATGACGGGCATAGCCTACCGTCTTGAGCATACTACTTTTTTTTGAAAGAATCTAGTTCTACCGCCATCAAAGTTTGTCAACATTGCGCAGTCATTTAGCGCACATGAATGAAGGAAAAAAGCCGAATATATTTCAAACATATTCTCTCAGTGATTCCAAGCATGAGGCTAGCAATACTAGCCAGCACAAGCCAAAATCGGGCCCACGCCACACAATGCCACAGCGAGTAAATTAATAACCAAATCGCCTTACCTTCAAACGTTGTCTTGATCACATAACTTCACAAGTATTCCACTTAGGCTACATCCACACGGTTTAACTCACCCAAATCACAAAGAAATCCAGCCATGTGGATGTGCGCTAACACTGTTGCCAATTTGGATCGGAATCCAAATGGTCTAAACTTGGCCTATAGTATTTTCTTGTTTCTTCAGTAGAACTAGATGACATTTTCTGATTTGCCTCCATCCATAGTGAAATGTCTAAGAAGGGTAATCAGTAGAGTCTACAGGCTAACTATCTCTTATCTGTGCACCACCGGACACTTTGTAGTTCCCTTCACCAGAACTACCGGTCGATCTAGGCGCTGCTTCTGCTGCCAGTGGTGCTTGTGGCCAGTGACTCGAGACATAAAAAAAATGTTACATTTTACAGCTAGGTGTCAGGATAGATACAATGTTATGGGCTGCTGCTCATTTGGGCTCCTTTCGCTTGTCTTACAACAGGCTGTTGCGCGCTCATTTATTTTCGCCGTAGGCCTACATGAAAGCACACAAGATAGTTTATTAATTATTTTATTAATATCGAAAAAATATATATTTCCTACAGCCACGCTACGCCGGATTTCCGGCGCGGCGCCGGACTGCTATCACCCCTGTCATTAATGGCACATTGCACCAGTAAAGTGAAGTGTGAAGGCTCAATTAGCAGGGCAAGAGCACAGTTTTGCTCAAAATTTTGCAATGCACACAACATTATGGGTGACATGTCGGAGTTCAAAAAGGAGAAATTCGGTGTAACTGTTGCATCTTTGACCGAGACAGCAAGTCTTTGTGATGTATCAAGAGCCACAGTATCCAAGGTAATGTCTGCATACCACCAAGAAGGATGAACCACATCCAACAGGATTAACTGTGGATGCAAGATGAACTAAATGACACTAAAATGACAGGTGTCTCAGTTATTTTGTCGACCCCCTGTATATATATTCATGCCTTTTTCTAGACAACCTTTATACTCACGTCTTTAAGGATATAGGACAATTTAACAGAAAATCTTTATTGGTAATTATGGCCTTACAGTATTGAGAAAAATGTGTGAAAGTCTGCCATTCTGAAAAACAGAGAACATTTTAATTTTGGAGCACATAGATCTTTTTCAATAGGCCTTCTGGTCTGTAATCCACTGTGAAAACCCTGACAGGACAATAGGCCTAATTTTCGCAGCCATAGACTCTGTGCATTTCAATCATTATTTTCAGCACTTTCCTTTGGTTATTGCGATATGGCCAACTTTATTTTAATTTCTTTTAGTTTAGTCAACCTTTGTAAACATGTATGTAAGAAAATAGGACAGAATAGTTGTGAAAGTAGTTCATCGTTCATGAATATCACCTTATAGTACAATGTAATAATGCATGAAAACAAGTCATTTTGGAAAATGGCGGCCATATTGAATTCTGAGCAAAAATTGACGTGGCCCCATGATTTAATTTCTTCCAATAGGGCTTCTGGTCGGTAATCCACAGAGAAAAGTGCGGTAGGACGAAAGGCCTAATTTTCCCAGCTGATGACCTGTCTACATGCCTACCCTGAGCGCACGTCTCTGCTGTGGCCACAATTGCCTTGCATAGTTGCAATACCTCCTCTGGCCACAAGCTCCATACTCAACCTTTAGAGTGTTTTTTCTCAGAATTCCTCCGAACGACTAAGTTGACTTTGGGTAAGTATAACATTTGATAGAGACAAGATATGTCTTCACCATGTGATGGGTTTTCCCAGATCGCATCACATTTGAAACTGCAAAATCAATGTTGAATGATTCTTTCTTTCACACATTTTGTAGTCAATGAGCCCATGCCCCAGGCTGGCTACCCTGAAGGCTGGGTAGGGGAAACCCACTCTCCCCCTTCATACATGCAGTTACAGTGGTGTTCAAGAAGCTACCTCAACTAATGCTATGCCTTCTTCAAACAGACCACTACTACTTTAGACACAACCATAAATAGTCAGTATCTCTCTTCCTCACTAGTCTTGCATTCCTCTTGTCTTCTGACTCCCCAGACAAGCACTTTATTGACAAGTACTTCAGTCGTCTGATAAGCAGAGTTTACAATGTGGATCCCGTACTGGACAGTCTGCGGCAGGAGGACATCATTTCCTGGGAGACCTACAATAAGATCCGTAGCCAGCCAATCAAGGAGGAGAAGATGAGGGAGCTCCTAAGCAGCATCCGGGGGAGCGTGAAAGGCAAAGACACACTGTATGAGGTGCTGATGGAGGTAGAGCCCACCCTCATGGAGGAAATGAAGAAGGGGCAGTAGATGATATTAAAAGGTGGGATTGCAGGTTAACCATCTTAAGAATATGTTCTATTACGACATCACATTGGGGGTTCCGCAGGCTCATAGGAGTAGAACCTTAGGATCCTGGGGGAGTTCCCCCAACGTGAGGTCATACCTGCAACCCCACCTTTAACATGTGAGGACCCCTTGGTTTTTGATCAAGAGCCAACATATTCCTCGCTTTCATTTCATGTCTTCATTACCAATTTCCTTTTCAGTTAGGACGTCTTAAACCAGCTCTTCTTCACCTTTCTTGTTATTCATTTTGAAGATTTTGGAGTTTCAATTGGAATGTTGTTCAGTTTGATTCTTAAATGCTGATTTGTTCTTTTCTCTTCAATAACAAAGGCGATGTATTGGCACCATACTATATAGAACAAAACAAATGTGTGGGGGTTGTCTTTGTTTGGGAACTGTCAATGATTTTATGTGAACATTGGACACAGTCCTCGATCTATACACACTGCAAAGAAGTTGATAATTGGATGAGAAGGAAAAAGTAAGATAGAAAAAGGAAGTTTTCTGTAAACCTGTTGGATTTCATCATCAACATATTTCTGTGAATAAAGGGTGGTAGAGGAGCCTGTTCGGCAACCAGAAGGTTGCAGGTTCGAGCCCCGCTCTGCCTGACCCCATCGATGTGTCCTTGAGCAAGATACTTAACCCCAAGTTGCTCCTGTTAATAATAATAATAATAATAATAATAATAATATAATAATAATAATAATAATAATTAAAGCCGCAAGCGGCGATGACGGGCCCTCGCACGTGCATTGCAGGGGCGGGGCATGCCACCTAGCATGTTGCTATGGACCCCCTAAAACAAAAATGGAGTCTGTACGACGTTCGGTTCACGAGATATTGAAGAAAAACTAATTAGCATGAATTAGCATTCAAAATTAGCATTTGTATTTTCATAACTAGCGTGTTGCTAAGACTCCCTAAAACAAAAATGGAGTGTGTACGACGTTAAGTTCACAAGATATTGGAGAATTACACTTTTCCTGCATTTCCTTTGCCCACCACATGGTGGCGCTATACCTTATATACAATTCAGTCATATAGAAAGTTAATATTCATTATATGCATACATGTGTTCGTTTGCACTGTTTGAAAACACTCCAAACTGAAATGGTGCCCAACTTCCTGTTTTAAAATTACCTAAAGATACCTAAATTCATTGAGCCGCCATCTTGTGAAATTACGAGATATCAAAAATTCCATCGCAATCCATCATTGTCAATGCCTTGAGCTCATGTACAACGAATATTAAGTTAATTTGATGTACGGTTTAGGAGGACTGTTTGAAATCCCATTACATGTACATTTGGAAAAAGTCCAATATCTCACTTCCTATTGGGCGTGGCTAATGGGTTGGCATTGCAAATTTGTTTGGTTTAGTGAGATATACTCCAAACGCCAAACTATATGTTAGCCAGGAACTTCAACGCGATAGGGGGCGCTATTCTGTGCCCGGAGCCAATCCTGATCCGAGCTTCTGATTCTGAGTAGCGGGAAGCATGTCCGATCAATGTGCAAAGGGCCAAGCCACCAACTGCTTCCCAGACCAAGTGAGCAGCCAAAGGAGTCTCTGCGACCTTCGGTTCAGAAGATATTGGGGAAAAACAAGTTAGCATGAATTAGCATTAGCATATTACCATCAGCATGACTAGCGTTGTGCTATGACCCCCTAAAACAAAAATGAAGTGTCTACGACGTTCGGTTCACGAGATATTGAAGAATTCTTTTCCTGCAGTTCATTTGCCTACCACATGGTGGCGCTATACCAGATTGCCATTTCAGGCATATAGAAAAGTTAATATTCATTACATACATACATGTGTGCGTTTGCACCGTTTGAAAACACTCCAAACTGAAATGGTGGCCAACTTCCTGTTTTAAAATTAGATACCTAAATTCATTGAGCCGCCATCTTGTCAAATTACGAGATATCAAAAATTCCTTCGCAATGCCTTGAGCTCATGTACAACAAATATGAAGTGAGTACGATGTACGGTTTAGGAGGAGTGTTTCAAATCCCATTACATGTAAATTTGGAAAAAGTCCAATTATCTCACTTCCTGTTGGGCGTGGCTAATGGGTTGGCATTGCAAATGTGTTTGGTTTAGTGAGATATATATGCATATGTTTGTTTCGTGGCCCAACGACAAACTATATGTCAGCCAGGAACTTCATTGCGAATCCGGATCCGAACTTCCGGTTCTGAGTAGAGGTTACCATGTCCGATCACAGTGCAAAAGGGCTCTTTTGAAGAAAAAAAACTCTTTTGAAGCTTTGTTTACATGAACATTAAGAGAAATGTCTTAAAAATAAATGTTTATTAAAATATCTGCATATGCTTTTTTGAACTTTTGGATTTTTTTTCTTCTTTACGTTACTTTCTTTTTAAGACCTTGTGGTCTTCCTCAGACTCGCTAACAGACATTATTTGCAACATCTGTCTGATGGGATTTGGTCAACTACCAGTGGTTCCCCACCATTCTCCTCAGGGGACCCATATTTTTTACCATTGCAACCATTTTGTTTAGGGACCCATATTTTTACCATTGTAGGCTGTGGTGACCCACGCCCCCTCAACCTTGCCTGGTTAACACCAGACCTAATCACAAGAGAGATTAGGTCTGGGGAGTTGCCTATTGTAAATTCCGTAGCGGGAAGAATACTTGCCTATTATAACACACTACCCTGCTCTCTGATTGGGCAGAGAAACTGTAAAGGTCGAAATGCTTGGCCATTATGACACAGGGACCATGATCTTGGCCGTTATGAGTCATCCTCGCCAGACTGTCTTTCAGATTGAAACGATTGTGTAGAACTAAAGGCAGTATGGGAGTTCCCAGGCTACCCTCACCCCATTTTAGTTCTCATATTATTCCTCAATTTGTCTTCGGTCAAATACGGAATAAATGTTTAATGTAGCCCTTAAATTGTGTTGCTTCTATGCATGTATTAATTAAAGGAGAATTCCGGCCAGTTTGGATTCATATCCCATCTTGGGTGGACCGAGGGAAAAGGATGAAAGGGAAAACCGCGAGAAATTTTCATGCGCGCTGTGTTAAGTTGTTCAATTGCGCAGTTTTCGGTTAAAGCCTGGCCCGTCGGGCACGTATTTGACCTGTTTTTAAGCTCCTAGCGTGCATTAAAACCCTTTTGAACGCTTTCGCCGTGGTGTGTGTACCCATACAAGTCGATCTAGTGGTTCACAGTTCCATTAGCTAGCACAGGCACGATATAATAGGAGTTTTCAGAAGTGGCGCAGCTACCTCTCAGCTTCCGCCTTCCTCCTACGTCCGCAAAATGGTTCGCCAAAGTGATACTTCATAGTAAAGCATTTTATTTTTGTCCACCAAAGACGAGCCGCAGGAAACAAATTCACACGTTTCCATGCCCTGTGTTGTTGTTGTCTTGCAGATTCACTTCTCACTAAACGCAGTTTTGTGACGTCACGGCGTCACATGACTCCTGGAAGGAACGCACATTCATTCATCCAGTTATTATACAGAAGCGAGAGAGAGGCGCTTTCGTAATATTACTGTTTGATATTTTGAGATGGATCCTTCGTTGGGGTCTGGTGGTTCAATTGAAGAGTTTGGTGGCCATGGTTATCTTTTTCGAACCAGAATATTTGTTACAGATAAAGAATTATTGCCACAATGTCGCAAAAAAGGGAAAGAAAGGCTTCCAAAAAAACAAAAAAAAACTCACAATGAAGCGAGCAAAAAGAAAGAAAGGCTACCAAAAAAAAAAAGAAATTGTTACTGTTATATCTTTGTATTTTTGTCATTGAAATGATGTTTTAAAGTTTGTCTCTCACCCTTTAAAACTTATAATTTGGTGGGAGTGTAAAGAACCCAGTAGTCAGTGGTTCTATAATTGTTTTGTTATGAGAATTCTGTTGTTATGTTTGTTGCCGCTGTTATGTTTTCAACATTCTGAAGAGCAGTCAGATCCTAATGAACCCGTAAGTGCAACCAATTCCTTATGGTGGTACCAGATTTATGTATATTGAAGAGAAATAAACCACATGAACTTGGACCAGCAGTTGTTGGAAGGCCATTATTTACGGGAACATTACATGAAGTGCAATAAGATTAGAAAAAGCTTATAAAAATGTTGTGATGCCATCTTGTGGCCATATTTGGTATTTCATCCTGCCCTTACGTCCTCAGCAACACCCATGTTAGTCTAAGTTACTCTAGTCATCAGAGGGGGGTCTCGCGCACCCATGGGTGGTTTTGAGAGGTCATTTTGGAAACTGTGCAATGCATCATATTGTGCTTTTGGTGTTGACCATGAAGAAGCCTAGCCTAGGTTGCAGGGATGTTTTAATGTTAATGGCAATATACAGTCACTTTATCTCTGAAATGACTCAAGAACCAAACACCATAATTTTATTTTAGTTGTTATTCATGGCATTGCAGGCTAGATAGATATTGGTCATTTTCAAATATAGTTTTTTCAATATTATTTTTTTTGGTAATAATTTAATATCACATAATTCATACTTGGATAGCTGTTGTGTTTCATGTTGTTTCTCCCTGAATATTATCACTAGCTAACACTCCACTAAGCCATGCATTGCCATTGTGTTTCAGCAAATACCAATAAATATACCTATAAGACATTATACAGGACTAGTAGAGTTTACAGTAGCCCTACGTAGCTCTACTTCAGTGCCCATAGGACATATCAAAACGGGCTAGTGTTTCACAGAGTAAACTAGATGTATCATTATGAAACTCTGCCTTTATGTGCATGTTGTGTGTTTACAGACAGCTGGATTCTGGGTCAGTCTATGGATGGGTAGGAGGAGTGAATTGGTGAAAGCATATGGACCAGGAGTCAGCATGTAAGTGTATGACATAAAACAGAGATTTCATATATTACAGAATGTACTCTTTATTTATTTATTTCTCTTTATTTATTTATTTATTTATGCTAAGATTGATAGTTTCTCAACTCATTTTGTTTGTAATTTATTTAAAAATATTCTTAACAGGTAATCTGAAGAGAGTGATAGAAGCCCATAAAACTAATCTGAGAAGAGGACTTGAGCATGTATCTGATGGCGGTATTAAGTCGGCAGCTGAGACACTACACTACGTCCACACAGAGCTCTATAATACAGAGGAAGAAGGCAACGAGGCAGATGAAGAACCTGAAATTTGGCAGGTGGCGACAGTCTCCAAAGCAAGAACCACTGAAGGTGTACAAATTAACCCCAATGACCTCTTCAATCCCTTAGATGGACTGGACAAGCAAATCAGAACTATAATCACCAAAGGTGTTGCTGGCATCGGAAAAACAGTCTCAGTTCAGAAGTTTATTCTCGACTGGACAAATGGGGTAGCCAACCAGAATGTAGATTTTATATTTCCACTCTCTGTCCCCGCACTGACTGCGGTCAGGGATGATGTGTATAGCCTTCACAACCTCTTGCTTGACTTCTATCCCGAATTGAAGCAGCTGAGGAATGGGGAACTGTACGAAGGCTGTCAGGTTTTGTTTATTTTTGATGGATTGGACGATGGCCTAATTACTTTTAATTTCAAGCCCATTTTGTTGGTATCAGATGTGAAACAAAAAACGTCAGTGGATCTTCTGATATCAAGTCTCATTCAGGGAACTCTTCTTCCCACTGCACAAATCTGGATAACCTCACGACCAGCAGCAGTCAGGCAAATTCCCTCTCAGTGCGTCAGCCAGGTAACAGAAATACTAGGATTCAACCCGTCACAGCAAGAAGAGTACCTCAGGAAGAGCATTAGAGATGAGAGTCAGGCTGACAGAATAATCTCCCACATTAAAGCATCCTGGAGTCTCCACATCCTGTGGCACATTCCATTCTTCTGTTGGATTTTATCCACTGTGCTTCAGGAGATGCTAAAAGAGGACCACGCCCAAGACCTGCCCCGAACGCTGACTGAGGTTTTCATACGCTTCTTGCTCACCCAGACAGCTGGGAAAGATCAGACGTGTCATAATGGAACCAAACCATGCAAATTTGCGGAATTTCAGAAACAAATCACTTGGAGGCTAGCGAGGCTCGCTTTTAAAAATCTACAGAAAGGCAACCTTGTTTTGTATGAAGAGGACCTGAGAAGTTTTGGCATTGATGTCAGTGAAGCTGCCATGCACTCTGGTGTGTGTAACAAAATCTTCCAGGAAGAATCTGTGTTTCAGCAGAGGAAGGTCTACTGCTTTGTGCATCTCAGCATCCAAGAGTTTCTGGCAGCGCTTCATATTTTCGCCTGCTACAGCGATCAGATGGCCTTGGAGCCCATTTCCTGCCTCAAAGGTTCACTGAAGCGTGCGGTGAAAACAGTTCTTAAAAGCAGGAATGGACATTTTAGTTTATTCCTTCACTTACTGTTGGGGATCTGTTTAGAGGACAATCAGAGACTTTTAAAAGGTCTTCTAAAATCCACACATAACACCTCAGAGAGCATTAAGGAGGTGTGTCGGTACATTAAGCAGCTCAACAAAGAATATCTCTCTTCTGAAAAATACATCAGTGTTTTGCATTCCTTATTTGAAGTGAATGATGATTCTATATATGAAGAAAGCCAGCAGTATCTAAAATCATCAAATGGCGTCAAAGACGAGTTGTCACCTGCTCACTGTTCGGCAATGGCCCATATGCTTATGATGTCTGATGACGTGCTTGATGAGTTTGACCTGAAAAACTACAACACATCAGATGAGGGCCGCAGGAGGCTGCTGCTGGCTCTGAGCTGCTCCAGAACAGCACGGTGAGTTTCATATAGGCCTAAACCGAGATGGGCAACTAATTTAGTAATGATCTTATATTAAAAGCATGCGAATAAGGGGGCGCTGTAGCGCAGCGTGCTAAGCCCCCCACATTTGGGCTTACATTGCCCATGGGGACCCCGGTTCGAGTCCAACCGGGGTCATTTCCCAACCCTCTCCCGCCCCCTCTCTCTCTCCCAGTCATTTCCTGTCTACTCTCACACTGTCCTATAATAATAAAGGCCAAAAAGCCCCCAAAAATACTGAAAAAAAAAAGTATGCGAATATACAGCCGCGGGAAAAAATGTGAGACCACTTTTAATAGCATTTTCTTCGCCTTTATTAAGGTCTGAAAATGTTGCATCTTTTTGTTATTTAGACCATTTGTAATGTTTTGCAAATAAATGCTCTAAATGACAATATTTTCTTTAGAAATTCGAGGGAAATGGTGTCTGTACTTTATAGAATGAAAAAGCAGTGTTTGTTTTACTCAAACACATGCCTATTCATAGTAAAATCAGAAAAACGAAAGTATCGAAGTTGCTTCTCATTTTTTTTTCCACGACTGTACATGCACTTTTACTTCCAGACTCGGTGGATGCAAGCTGAACAGAATGGCGTGTGAAACCGTGAGGAAGTGTCTGCAGTCTCCAAACTACTTGGTACTGCTGGATCTGAGTCACAGCGGTCTGGGAGACTCTGGAGTTCAGCTGCTTGCTGCAGGGCTAACTAGCCCCCACTGCAAACTGCAGATCTTGAGGTCAGAAGACAGAGTTTTGGAAACCTTATCACTAGTGCAGAGCGTGTGTTGGTCATGTGTTGGTCATGTGTTACTAAGTAGGCGATATGAAGGGAAGGGAGCCTGAAGTATTTCTATGGATTGTGGAAGTGTATGGATATGGGTAGGTGTCTTATCATACAGTGGACTCTAAGGCATGTTGTATGTGGGTGTGGGTGTAGGTGTGTCTACTCCACTCCAAATAATAAACCCCACATGCATTGCATTTGCACCTTTTGTTCTGTATATTTTCTGTGCACTTGTACCTCCTGCAAATGTTGTATGCTGTTATGTCCTCGATTGTACGTCGCTTTGTATAAAAGCGTCCGCCAAATGTAATGCATAAGGATTAAACATGTTTTATTCATACATTTTTGGGCAAGGTTGCTCACGGTGTCATTGTGCATAGTCAGAGCCATAGCGTGTAGTTCTACAGACTAGCATCATGCATATTTATTTCACGCCAATGCATTCTGCGTTGAGGTGTGACACCTTTTGCAAGTTGTGCTCACATCTGGCTGTTCTTTCTGCAAACAGGGCACTCCCTTGATAAGTCAAAAGTTTATTTTGTAAGTCCTTTCAGAAAAACAAAGCTTGGTAATGGCTGTGATGGCTCAATTTAATTTTTAGTTATCAGCTACTGTAACCCTTTCAGTGGATAAAAGCTTTGTTCTGTGTTTTTGGTTTTTCTCCACAGCCTTGTCGACTGTGAACTCAGCCATGAATCCTGTAAAATTCTGGCCTCTATGCTACTGTCAGTGACCTTCCTTAAGGAGCTGGACCTGAGTCACAATGACATCCAAGACTCTGGAGTCCAGCATCTGTCAAAGGAACTGGCCAGTCTCAACTGTAAACTGCAAGTACTAAGGTTTGTGTTGCACTTCATACACTTTCATGGCTCTTGCTCCTATGTAGATGAATATCTAAAGAATCATGTCGACTGTTCCTTGATTTAGTCAAACAACCTATTGCATTCCAGAGACTTCAGTTAGAGATTGGCAAGTATGCTGAGGTCAGTGCTGGTGATGCTGCTGTACCTTCCCCTGTCATTGTCATTCTTTTATTTAAAATGTATTTTTATGCCTTTATTGATGACAGGCGAGTAGAGATTATGACAGGAAATCAGTTGTACGTAACATTTTTGAGTTTCCAAAGACAGATGTCAGCACGGCAATAGTAGTTATTTTGAGCATAACTGTACATCTGCTCTCCCACTGATGTTTTGTCTCCTTAGGTTGTCTGGTTGCCTCATCTCAGAGCAAGGCTGCACATTTCTGGCTACAGCTTTGACCTCAAATCCGTCTCATCTGAAAGAGCTTCATCTGAACTATAATCATCCTGGAGAGTCAGGCCGGAAGCTGCTATCTACTCTCGGCAACAACAAACTAGAGACACTTGTGTATGTGAAGAGATTGTCATGTCTAATATTTTTCTCGTAATGATGATAATAACAGAAACAACAATGTTATTATTATTATTGTTATAATTATTATTAGTGTAGTAATAGTGGCAGTAGTAGTAGTAGTAGCAGTAGTAGTCGACCTAGTATTATTAGTAGTACTAAGCAGTACGACACAAGTGGGAGTTAGGTTGGTGTGGGATACCCTCACTGGTGTGATTCCCCACAGGCACAAAGCCAGCGGTCGTAGTAGTAGTAGTAGTAGCATGGCTCTGAGGTACCTGTATGTGACTGCCTCATAAATTGTGCTGAAGACATTAAGTTCTATGCGTATATCTTCTTATTTGTGTTCAAAGCTAAGGTAGAATGTCGGATTTGCATGAAATCAATTAACTCACTTTCAATTCAAATCCCTCTCTGGCTTTCTCCCACAGTATGGATCACTGTGAAAATACCAGACTGAGAAGAGGTGTCCGAAAATGTAAGTTCTCTTTTTTAAGGTCTTTTGATTAGTTTTTGTTACTGTATTTGGAACGTCACCTAACACCGGTTGCCTAGTGCAAAATTTGTTCCATCACATTAAATGCCAATGTTGTAAGGTATGGCAAAAAACTGTAGTGTACGTACTCTGTTTCAGTACAGTGGATTTAATGGCAGCTTTTCAAAAGCATACGGAATGCTGTGCATCTTATTTAACAGATTGGCTATGTTTAACTTCATGAAAGTGAATCTGTCCAACGTGAATTAATGAAAGTAGAGAACAGACCTCATCATACAATCTTGTGAAAGTGCACCTCAGTCCTGAGAATTCTTCTTTACATTTTAAATTAAAACATGCAGTCTCTGCTGTCCTTTTTCCTGGACCATTTCTGTATGCTGCTCCCACGGCAACTTGTCATCTAAAACCACACCCTGATACTTGTACTCCGTTATTGACGGGATGAGCTGTCATTGATGGAAATATAGCTTTTTGGCTTATTTCCTTTGTCTTTGCAGTGTTAAAAAGCAGGTTGAAGTCATCAAATCTGTCAATAAGGTGTTGTAAGACAGGGCCATATTCTTGGTCGTCTTCTGTCAGCAGACTGACCAGAGCTGTATCTACATCTGTGTTATCTACAAAATACAAAATATCATATACAGTACAGAAAGCAGAACACTGCAAACCCCCTGAAAACTGCTAGACCCAAAAGAATCTTGAGATTGTTACTGGTGTTGTCTATTACCTCCACCAAGGAGGTTATGTGATCGTCTGATTTGTGTGTTTGTCAGTCCATTCTCCTGCCACAAGGGGTTGCCAGTGTGAGGTGAAAATTACTTCACTTTGAGCAATGGCAGTTGCGGTGTGTGTGTGTGTGTGTGTATGTGTCCACCAGAGGGCATAATAATAATAATAATAATAATAATAATAATTGCAATGGCTTCAATGATAGAAATATATTGTGTCAATATGTCAACGAAATCACCCAAATTCATGTAGATCCATTTGGTGAGACACCATATCCAGACATGCGCATTATTTTTTTAAAACTATAGAAATCAACGACAAAAAAATCAGAAAAGTTGAATATGGACATGAGCATCTTTGATTTATTTGTAAATGATGTGCAATTTACATTATTGGCAGAGCAACTTCAAACACGTAAATATATTCAGATCAGAGAGGAAGGTCTGGTTGTATTGGATTACTGTGATCACTGAAATATTTCACTCATCCCATCTTGTCTGCAGACACCCGTGAACTGACAGTGAACGAAAACTCAGCACACAAAATGGTCTCTTACGCAGCCAAAGAAATCACATCCTTTGACGAGGAACAAGCATATCCTGACCACCCAGAGAGATTTGACTGGTGGCTTCAGTGGTTGTATAACGAGAGTATCACTGGACGCTGCTACTGGGAGGTAGAGTGGAGTGGGGTTGGGGTTTATATAGCTGTGGTGTACAATAGTATGGAAAGAAAAGGGGAGAGCGGTAACAGCATGCTTGGGAAGAACAGCAAGTCCTGGAGTCTCTACTGCTCTCAAGACAAGGACTCGCACAGTTACTCCGCTTGGCACAACGATAAAGAAATCGTCTTGCCAGTGTTTCCCTCCTGTTGTAGAAGAGTAGGGGTGTACCTCGACAGGCCTGCTGGCATTCTGTCATTTTACAGCGTCTCCTCTGACACTCTTACCCACCTGCACACGTTCAACGCCACATTCACTGAGCCCCTGTACCCTGGGTTTGGGATTTTTCCTAAATCTACAGTGCGTCTGTGCCAGATCTGAACTACGATTCGGTAGCTAGTGCCATATTCCTGGTTATTGTCATCAGAGAGAGGGGAGGGTGTTAGGTGGTGGTGGTGTTGGTCTTGGTGGTGGTGTGTGTGTGTGTGTGTGTGTGTGTGTGTGTGTATTGGAGTGTGTGTGTTGAGGTGGTGGTTGTCCCTACCAATTACTTGATTTACTATATTTAAACTGCTACCTACCTAGATACAATATACTTGTCGTGCAATATTTTGAGTATCAGGATTGTTGAAATCAGGTGCCGTTTCAAAATCAAGGTGCCGTGTGTGTGTGTGTGTGTGTGTGTGTGTGTGTGTGTGTGTGTGTGTGTGTGTGTGTGTGTGTGTGTGTGTGTGTGTGTGTGTGTGTGTGTGAGGGATGTTGGGACAAATCTCCACCTGGACAAATCACCGCTCATCAAATTTGCAGAGACGGACAAAACTCCACTCATGAAATCGTTAAGGCGGACATTTCTCCACTCATGGGTTTT